>NW_026735493.1:0-123440 GCF_949786415.1 Peromyscus eremicus | reverse complement strand
GAACAGACGCGAGTGCTATTTGCACTGTGTATGGCAATGGGAGCACAATAGTGAATCTTCTTACCAGAAAACAACTCTTGCTCGTAGGCCCAGAAACTGCATGTGATTCAACTCCATTTAGGACTAGGAAACAAATGCTAGCTCGCCTTACATGAAACACACTCTGCTTTTGAGAAAAGAGCACTCTTCTACTCTACTGTGTTTCCTATGGGGTCCGAACAGTGAGCTTGCTCAGAACAAAAGAACTGTGCTTCCCACACACGGGCCATATCTAGTTCAACTCTGCCTAGGAAACTGACAAGAACAGTAGATCCTCTTCATTCCGATACACTGTACTTGCTGGGAACAGACGCGAGTGCTATTTGCACTGTGTATGGAATTTGGAGCGCAATAGTGACTCTTCTTACCAGAAAAGAACTCATGCTCATAGGACCAAAAACTGCCTGTGACTCAACTCCATTTAGGACTGGGAAACAAAAGCGAGCTCACATTACAAGAAACACACTCTGCTTTAGAGAAAGAGCACTCTTCTACTCTACTGTGTTTCCTATGGGGTCCGAACAGTGAGCTTGCTCAGAACAAAAGAACTGTGCTTCCTACACACACGGCCATATCTAGTTCAACTCTGCTTAGGAAATTGACAAGAACAGTAACTCCTCTTCAGTCCAATACACTGTACATGCTGGGAACAGACGCGAGTGCTATTTGCACTGTGTTTGGCAATGGGAGCACAATAGTGAATCTTCTTACCAGAAAACAACTCTTGCTCGTAGGCCCAGAAACTGCATGTGATTCAACTCCATTTAGGACTAGGAAACAAATGCTAGCTCGCCTTACATGAAACACACTCTGCTTTTGAGAAAAGAGCACTCTTCTACTCTACTGTGTTTCCTATGGGGTCCGAACAGTGAGCTTGCTCAGAACAAAAGAACTGTGCTTCCCACACACGGGCCATATCTAGTTCAACTCTGCCTAGGAAACTGACAAGAACAGTAGATCCTCTTCATTCCGATACACTGTACTTGCTGGGAACAGACGCGAGTGCTATTTGCACTGTGTATGGAATTTGGAGCGCAATAGTGACTCTTCTTACCAGAAAAGAACTCATGCTCATAGGACCAAAAACTGCCTGTGACTCAACTCCATTTAGGACTGGGAAACAAAAGCGAGCTCACATTACAAGAAACACACTCTGCTTTAGAGAAAGAGCACTATTCTACTCTACTGTGTTTCCTATGGGGTCCGAACAGTGAGCTTGCTCAGAACAAAAGAACTGTGCTTCCTACACACACGGCCATATCTAGTTCAATTCTGCTTAGGAACCCTGACAAGAACAGTAGCTCCTCTTCAGTCCAATACACTGTATTTGCTGCCAACAGAGGCCAGTGGTATTTGTCCTGTGTATGGCAATGGCAGCACAATAGTGACTCCTCTTACCAGAAAACAACTCTTGCTCTTATTACCATAAACTGCATGGGATTCAACTCCATTTAGGACTGCGAAACAAACGCTAGCTTGCCTTACATGAAACACACTCTGCTTTTGAGAAAAGAGCACTCTTCTACTCTACTGTGTTTCCTATGGGGTCCGAGCAGTGAGCTTGCTCAGAACAAAAGAACTGTGCTTCCTACACACACGGCCATATCTAGTTCAATTCTGCTTAGGAAACTGACAAGAACAGTAGCACCTATTCAGTCCAATACACTGTACTTGCTGGGAACAGACGCGAGTGCTATTTGCACTGTGTATGGCAATGGGAGCGCAATGTGACTTTTCTTACCAGAAAACAACTCTTGTTCATAGGACCAAAAACTGCATGTGATTCAACTCCATTTAGGACTAGGAAACAAACGCTAGCTCGCCTTACAAGAAACACACTCTGCTTTTGAGAAAAGAGTACTATTCTTCTCTACTGTGTTTCCTATAGTGCCAGAACAGTGATCTTGCTCAGAACATAAGAACTGTGCTTCCTACACACACGGGCCATATCTAGTTCAACTCTGCTTAGGACACTGACAAGAACAGTAGCTCCTCTTCAGTCCGATACACTGTACTTGCTGGGAACAGACGCTAGTGCTATTTGCACTGTGTATGGCTATGGGAGCGCAATAGTGACTTTCCTTACCAGAAAACAACTCTTTCTTGTAGGACCAGAAACTGCATGTGATTCAACTCCATTTAGGACTGGGAAACAAACGCTAGCTCTCCTTACAAGAAACACACTCTGCTTTTGCGAAAAGAGCACTCTTCTACTCTACTGTGTTTCCTATGGGGTCCGAACAGTGAGCTTGCTCAGAACAAAAGAACTGTGCTTCCTACACACACGGCCATATCTAGTTCAATTCTGCTTAGGAACAAGACAAGAACAGTAGATCCTCTTCAGTCCAATACACTGTACTTGCTGGGAACAGACGCCAGTGCTATTTGCACTGTGTATGGCAATTGGAGCACAATAGTGACTCGTCTTACCAGAAAACAACTCTTGCTCGTAGAACAAAAAACTGCATGTGACTCAACTGCATTTAGGACTGGGAAACAAACTCTAGCTCGCCTTACAAGAAACACACTCTGCTTTTGAGAAAAGAGCACTCTTCTACTCTACTGTGTTTCCTATAGGGCCAGAAGAGTGAGCTTGCTCAGAACAAAAGAACTGTGCTTCCTACACACATGGCCATATCTAGTTCAATTCTGCTTTGGAACCTGACAAGAACAGTAGATCCTCTTCAGTCCAATACACTGTACTTGCTGGGAACACACGCCAGTGCTATTTGTCCTGTGTACGGCAATGGCAGTGCAATAGTGACTATTTTTACCATAAAACAATTCTTGCTCGTAGGACCAGAAACTGCATGTGATTCAACTCCATTTAGGACTGGGAAACAAACACTAGCTCGCCTTACAAGAAACATACTCTGCTTTAGAGAAAAGAGTACTCTTCTACTCTACTGTGTTTCCTAAAGGGCCAGAACAGTGAGCTTGCTCAGAACAAAAGAACTGTGCTTCCCACACGGGACATATCTAGTTCAACTCTGCTTAGGAAACTGACAAGAACAGTAGCTCCTCTTCATTCTGATACACTGTACTTGCTGGGAACAGACGTGAGTGCTATTTTCACTGTGTATTGCAATGAGAGCGCAATAGTGACTTTCCTTACTAGAAAACAACTCTTGCTCGAAGGACCAGAAAATGCATGGGATTCAACTTCATTTAGGACTGGGAAACAAATGCTAGCTCAACTTACATGAAACACACTCTGCTTTTGAGAAAAGAGCACTCTTCTACTCTACTGTGTTTCCTATGGGGTCCGAACAGTGAGCTTGCTCAGAACAAAAGAACTGTGCTTCCTACACACACGGCCATATCTAGTTCAAGTCTGCTTAGGAACCTGACAAGAACAGTAGATCCTCTTCAGTCCAATACACTGTACTTGCTGGGAACAGACGCCAGTGCTATTTGCATTGTGTTTGGCAATGGGAGCACAACAGTGACTTTTTTTACCAGAAAACAACTCTTGCTCATAGGACCAGAAACTGCATGTGACTCAACTCCATTTAGGACTCGGAAACAAACGCTAGCTCGCCTTACAAGAAACACCCTCTGTTTTTGAGAAAAGATCACTCTTCTGCTCTACTGTGTTTCCTATAGGGCCAGAACAATGAGCTTGCTTAGAACAAAAGAACTGTGCCTCCTACACACACGGGCCATATCTAGTTCAACTCTGCTTAGGAAACTGACAAGAACAGTAACTTCTATTCAGTCCAATACACTGTACTTGCTGGGAACAGACGCGAGTGCTCTTTGCACTGTCTATGGCAATGAGAGCACAATAGTGACTCTTTTTACCAGAAAACAACTCTTGCTCGTAGGACCAGACACTGCATGTGATTCAACTCCATTTAGGACTGGGAAACAAACGTTAGCTCGCCTTACAAGAAACACGCTCTGCTTTTGAGAAAAGGGCACTCTTCTACTCTACTGTGTTTCCTATGGGGTCCGAAAAGTGAGCTTGCTCAGAATAAAAGAACTGTGCTTCCTACACACACGGGCCATATCTAGTTCAACTCTGCTTAGGAAACTGACAAGAAGAGTAGCTCCTCTTCAGTTCAATACACTGTACTTGCTGGGAACAGACGCAAGTGCTATTTGTACTGTGTATGGCAATGGGAGCGCAGTAGTGACTCTTCTTACCAGAAAACAACTCTTGCTCATAGGACCAAAAACTACATGTTTACTCAACTCCATTTAAGACTGGTAAACAAACGCAAGCCCACCTTACAAGAAAAACACTCTGCTTTTGACAAAAGAGCACTCTTCTACTCTACTGTGTTTCCTATGGGGTCCAAACAGTGAGCTTGCTCAGAAAAAAAGAACTGTGCTTCCTACACACACTGCCATATCTAGTTCAATTCTGCTTAGGAACCTGACAAAAACAGTAGATCCTCTTCAGTCCAATACACTGTACAT
This sequence comes from Peromyscus eremicus, assembly GCF_949786415.1. Lineage (NCBI taxonomy): Eukaryota > Metazoa > Chordata > Mammalia > Rodentia > Cricetidae > Peromyscus > Peromyscus eremicus. The sequence goes on along the minus strand of NW_026735493.1, from coordinate 118,976 downwards.
GCTGGGAACAGACGCCAGTGCTATTTGCACTGTGTATGACAATGTAAACACAATAGTGACTCTTCTTACCAGAAAACAACTCTTGCTCGTAGGACCAGAAACTGCATGTGATTCAACTCCATTTAGGATTGGGAAACAAACGCGAGCTCGCCATACAAGAAACACACTCTGCTTTTGAGAAAAGACCACTCTTCTACTCTTCTGTGTTTCCTATGCAGTCCGAACAGTGAGCTTGCTCAGAACAAAAGAACTGAGCTTCCTACACACACGGGCCATATCTAGTTCAACTCTGCTTAGGAAACTGACAAGAACAGTAGCTCCTCTTCAGACCAATACACTGTACTCGCTGGGAACAGACGCAAGTGCTATTTGTACTGTGTTTGGCAATAGGAGCGCAGTAGTGTCTCTTCTTATCAGAAAACAACTCTTGCTCCTACGACCAAAAACTACATGTTACTCAACTCCATTTAAGACTGGGAAACAAACGCAAGCTCACCTTACAAGAAACACACTCTGCTTTTGCCAAAAGAGCACTCTTCTACTCTACTGTGTTTTTCCTATGGGGTCCAAACAGTGAGCTTGCTCAGAAAAAAAGAACTGTGCTTCCTACACACACTGCCATATCTAGTTCAATTCTGCTTAGGAAGCTGACAAGAACAGTAGATCCTCTTCAGTCCAATACACTGTACATGCTGGGAACAGACGCCAGTGCTATTTGCGCTGTGTATGGCAATGGGAGCACAATAGTGACTTTCCTTACCAGAAAACAATCCTTGCTCATAGGACCAGAAACTGCATGTGGTTCAACTCCATTTAGGACTGGGATACAAACGCTAGCTCGCCTTACAAGAAACACACTCTGCTTTTGAGAAACGAGCACTCTTCTACTCTACTGTGTTTCCTATGGGGTCCGAACAGTGAGCTTGCTCAAAACCAAAGAACTGTGCTTCCTACACACACGGGCCATATCTAGTTCAACTCTGCTTAGGAAATTGACAAGAACAGTAACTCCTCTTCAGTCCAATACACTGTACATGCTGGGAACAGACGCGAGTGCTATTTGCACTGTGTATGGCAATGGGAGCACAATAGTGAATCTTCTTACCAGAAAACAACTCTTGCTCGTAGGCCCAGAAACTGCATGTGATTCAACTCCATTTAGGACTAGGAAACAAATGCTAGCTCGCCTTACATGAAACACACTCTGCTTTTGAGAAAAGAGCACTCTTCTACTCTACTGTGTTTCCTATGGGGTCCGAACAGTGAGCTTGCTCAGAACAAAAGAACTGTGCTTCCCACACACGGGCCATATCTAGTTCAACTCTGCCTAGGAAACTGACAAGAACAGTAGATCCTCTTCATTCCGATACACTGTACTTGCTGGGAACAGACGCGAGTGCTATTTGCACTGTGTATGGAATTTGGAGCGCAATAGTGACTCTTCTTACCAGAAAAGAACTCATGCTCATAGGACCAAAAACTGCCTGTGACTCAACTCCATTTAGGACTGGGAAACAAAAGCGAGCTCACATTACAAGAAACACACTCTGCTTTAGAGAAAGAGCACTATTCTACTCTACTGTGTTTCCTATGGGGTCCGAACAGTGAGCTTGCTCAGAACAAAAGAACTGTGCTTCCTACACACACGGCCATATCTAGTTCAACTCTGCTTAGGAAATTGACAAGAACAGTAACTCCTCTTCAGTCCAATACACTGTACATGCTGGGAACAGACGCGAGTGCTATTTGCACTGTGTTTGGCAATGGGAACGCAATAGTGACTCTTCTTACCAGAAAACAACTCTTGCTCATAGGACCAGAAACTGCATGGGATTCAACTCCATTTAGGACTGGGAAACAAACGCTAGCTAGCATTACAAGAAACACACTCTGCTTTAGAGAAAAGAGCACTCTTCTACTCTACTGTGTTTCCTATAGGGCCAGAACAGTGAGCTTGCTCAGAACAAAAGAACTGTTCTTCCCACACACGGGCCATATCTAGTTCAACTCTGCTAAGGAAACTGACAAGAACAGTAGCTCCTCTTCAGTCCAATACACTGTGCTTGCTGGGAACAGACGCGAGTGCCACTTGCACTGTGTATGGCAATGGGAGCACAATAGTGAATCTTCTTACCAGAAAACAACTCTTGCTCGTAGGCCCAGAAACTGCATGTGATTCAACTCCATTTAGGACTAGGAAACAAATGCTAGCTCGCCTTACATGAAACACACTCTGCTTTTGAGAAAAGAGCACTCTTCTACTCTACTGTGTTTCCTATGGGGTCCGAACAGTGAGCTTGCTCAGAACAAAAGAACTGTGCTTCCCACACACGGGCCATATCTAGTTCAACTCTGCCTAGGAAACTGACAAGAACAGTAGATCCTCTTCATTCCGATACACTGTACTTGCTGGGAACAGACGCGAGTGCTATTTGCACTGTGTATGGAATTTGGGCGCAATAGTGACTCTTCTTACCAGAAAAGAACTCATGCTCATAGGACCAAAAACTGCCTGTGACTCAACTCCATTTAGGACTGGGAAACAAAAGCGAGCTCACATTACAAGAAACACACTCTGCTTTAGAGAAAGAGCACTCTTCTACTCTACTGTGTTTCCTATGGGGTCCGAACAGTGAGCTTGCTCAGAACAAAAGAACTGTGCTTCCTACACACACGGCCATATCTAGTTCAATTCTGCTTAGGAACCTGACAAGAACAGTAGATCCTCTTCAGTCCAATACACTGTATTTGCTGCGAACAGAGGCCAGTGGTATTTGTCCTGTGTATGGCAATGGCAGCACAATAGTGACTCTTCTTACCAGAAAACAACTCTTGCTCTTATTACCATAAACTGCATGGGATTCAACTCCATTTAGGACTGCGAAACAAACGCTAGCTTGCCTTACATGAAACACACTCTGCTTTTGAGAAAAGAGCACTCTTCTACTCTACTGTGTTTCCTATGGGGTCCGAACAGTGAGCTTGCTCAGAACAAAAGAACTGTGCTTCCTACACACACGGCCATATCTAGTTCAATTCTTCTTAGGAAACTGACAAGAACAGTAGCACCTATTCAGTCCAATACACTGTACTTGCTGGGAACAGACGCGAGTGCTATTTGCACTGTGTATGGCAATGGGAGCGCAATGTGACTTTTCTTACCAGAAAACAACTCTTGTTCATAGGACCAAAAACTGCATGTGATTCAACTCCATTTAGGACTAGGAAACAAACGCTAGCTCGCCTTACAAGAAACACACTCTGCTTTTGAGAAAAGAGTACTATTCTTCTCTACTGTGTTTCCTATAGTGCCAGAACAGTGATCTTGCTCAGAACATAAGAACTGTGCTTCCTACACACACGGGCCATATCTAGTTCAACTCTGCTTAGGACACTGACAAGAACAGTAGCTCCTCTTCAGTCCGATACACTGTACTTGCTGGGAACAGACGCTAGTGCTACTTGCACTGTGTATGGCTATGGGAGCGCAATAGTGACTTTCCTTACCAGAAAACAACTCTTTCTTGTAGGACAAGAAACTGCATGTGATTCAACTCCATTTAGGACTGGGAAACAAACGCTAGCTCTCCTTACAAGAAACACACTCTGCTTTTGCGAAAAGAGCACTCTTCTACTCTACTGTGTTTCCTATGGGGTCCGAACAGTGAGCTTGCTCAGAACAAAAGAACTGTGCTTCCTACACACACGGCCATATCTAGTTCAATTCTGCTTAGGAACAAGACAAGAACAGTAGATCCTCTTCAGTCCAATACACTGTACTTGGTGGGAACAGACGCCAGTGCTATTTGCACTGTGTATGGCAATTGGAGCACAATAGTGACTCGTCTTACCAGAAAACAACTCTTGCTCGTAGAACAAAAAACTGCATGTGACTCAACTGCATTTAGGACTGGGAAACAAACTCTAGCTCGCCTTACAAGAAACACACTCTGCTTTTGAGAAAAGAGCACTCTTCTACTCTACTGTGTTTCCTATAGGGCCAGAAGAGTGAGCTTGCTCAGAACAAAAGAACTGTGCTTCCTACACACATGGCCATATCTAATTCAATTCTGCTTTGGAACCTGACAAGAACAGTAGATCCTCTTCAGTCCAATACACTGTACTTGCTGGGAACACACGCCAGTGCTATTTGTCCTGTGTACGGCAATGGCAGTGCAATAGTGACTATTTTTACCATAAAACAATTCTTGCTCGTAGGACCAGAAACTGCATGTGATTCAACTCCATTTAGGACTGGGAAACAAACACTAGCTCGCCTTACAAGAAACATACTCTGCTTTAGAGAAAAGAGTACTCTTCTACTCTACTGTGTTTCCTAAAGGGCCAGAACAGTGAGCTTGCTCAGAACAAAAGAACTGTGCTTCCCACACGGGACATATCTAGTTCAACTCTGCTTAGGAAACTGACAAGAACAGTAGCTCCTCTTCATTCTGATACACTGTACTTGCTGGGAACAGACGTGAGTGCTATTTTCACTGTGTATTGCAATGAGAGCGCAATAGTGACTTTCCTTACTAGAAAACAACTCTTGCTCGAAGGACCAGAAAATGCATGGGATTCAACTTCATTTAGGACTGGGAAACAAATGCTAGCTCAACTTACATGAAACACACTCTGCTTTTGAGAAAAGAGCACTCTTCTACTCTACTGTGTTTCCTATGGGGTCCGAACAGTGAGCTTGCTCAGAACAAAAGAACTGTGCTTCCTACACACACGGCCATATCTAGTTCAAGTCTGCTTAGGAACCTGACAAGAACAGTAGATCCTCTTCAGTCCAATACACTGTACTTGCTGGGAACAGACGCCAGTGCTATTTGCATTGTGTTTGGCAATGGGGAGCACAACAGTGACTTTTTTTACCAGAAAACAACTCTTGCTCATAGGACCAGAAACTGCATGTGACTCAACTCCATTTAGGACTCGGAAACAAACACTAGCTCGCCTTACAAGAAACACCCTCTGTTTTTGAGAAAAGATCACTCTTCTGCTCTACTGTGTTTCCTATAGGGCCAGAACAATGAGCTTGCTTAGAACAAAAGAACTGTGCCTCCTACACACACGGGCCATATCTAGTTCAACTCTGCTTAGGAAACTGACAAGAACAGTAACTTCTATTCAGTCCAATACACTGTACTTGCTGGGAACAGACGCGAGTGCTCTTTGCACTGTCTATGGCAATGAGAGCAAAATAGTGACTCTTTTTACAAGAAAACAACTCTTGCTCGTAGGACCAGAAACTGCATGTGATTCAACTCCATTTAGGACTGGGAAACAAACGCTAGCTCGCCTTACAAGAAACACGCTCTGCTTTTGAGAAAAGGGCACTCTTCTACTCTACTGTGTTTCCTATGGGGTCCGAAAAGTGAGCTTGCTCAGAATAAAAGAACTGTGCTTCCTACACACACGGGCCATATCTAGTTCAACTCTGCTTAGGAAACTGACAAGAAGAGTAGCTCCTCTTCAGTTCAATACACTGTACTTGCTGGGAACAGACGCAAGTGCTATTTGTACTGTGTATGGCAATGGGAGCGCAGTAGTGACTCTTCTTACCAGAAAACAACTCTTGCTCATAGGACCAAAAACTACATGTTTACTCAACTCCATTTAAGACTGGTAAACAAACGCAAGCCCACCTTACAAGAAAAACACTCTGCTTTTGACAAAAGAGCACTCTTCTACTCTACTGTGTTTCCTATGGGGTCCAAACAGTGAGCTTGCTCAGAAAAAAAGAACTGTGCTTCCTACACACACTGCCATATCTAGTTCAATTCTGCTTAGGAACCTGACAAAAACAGTAGATCCTCTTCAGTCCAATACACTGTACATGCTGGGAACAGACGCCAGTGCTATTTGCACTGTGTATGACAATGTAAACACAATAGTGACTCTTCTTACCAGAAAACTACTCTTGCTCGTAGTACCAGAAACTGCATGTGACTCAACTCCATTTAGGATTGGGAAACAAACGCGAACTGGCCATACAAGAAACACACTCTGCTTTTGAGAAAAGACCACTCTTCTACTCTTCTGTGTTTCCTATGCGATCCGAACAGTGAGCTTGCTCAGAACAAAAGAACTGAGCTTCCTACACACACGGGCCATATCTAGTTCAACTCTGCTTAGGAAACTGACAAGAACAGTAGCTCCTCTTCAGACCAATACACTGTACTCGCTGGGAACAGACGCAAGTGCTATTTGTACTGTGTTTGGCAATAGGAGCGCAGTAGTGTCTCTTCTTATCAGAAAACAACTCTTGCTCCTACGACCAAAAACTACATGTTACTCAACTCCATTTAAGACTGGGAAACAAACGCAAGCTCACCTTACAAGAAACACACTCTGCTTTTGCCAAAAGAGCACTCTTCTACTCTACTGTGTTTCCTATTTGGTCCAAACAGTGAGCTTGCTCAGAAAAAAAGAACTGTGCTTCCTACACACACTGCCATATCTAGTTCAATTCTGCTTAGGAAGCTGACAAGAACAGTAGATCCTCTTCAGTCCAATACACTGTACATGCTGGGAACAGACGCCAGTGCTATTTGCCTTGTGTATGGCAATGGGAGCACAATAGTGACTTTCCTTACCAGAAAACAATCCTTGCTCATAGGACCAGAAACTGCATGTGGTTCAACTCCATTTAGGACTGGGATACAAACGCTAGCTCGCCTTACAAGAAACACACTCTGCTTTTGAGAAACGAGCACTCTTCTACTCTACTGTGTTTCCTATGGGGTCCGAGCAGTGAGCTTGCTCAAAACCAAAGAACTGTGCTTCCTACACACACGGGCCATATCTAGTTCAACTCTGCTTAGGAAATTGACAAGAACAGTAACTCCTCTTCAGTCCAATACACTGTACATGCTGGGAACAGACCCGAGTGCTATTTGCACTGTGTTTGGCAATGGGAACGCAATAGTGACTCTTCTTACCAGAAAACAACTCTTGCTCATAGGACCAGAAACTGCATGGGATTCAACTCCATTTAGGACTGGGAAACAAACGCTAGCTAGCATTACAAGAAACACACTCTGCTTTAGAGAAAAGAGCACTCTTCTACTCTACTGTGTTTCCTATAGGGCCAGAACAGTGAGCTTGCTCAGAACAAAAGAACTGTTCTTCCACACACGGGCCATATCTAGTTCAACTCTGCTAAGGAAACTGACAAGAACAGTAGCTCCTCTTCAGTCTGATACACTGTGCTTGCTGGGAACAGACGCGAGTGCTATTTGCACTGTGTATGGCAATGGGAGCACAATAGTGAATCTTCTTACCAGAAAACAACTCTTGCTCGTAGGCCCAGAAACTGCATGTGATTCAACTCCATTTAGGACTAGGAAACAAATGCTAGCTCGCCTTACATGAAACACACTCTGCTTTTGAGAAAAGAGCACTCTTCTACTCTACTGTGTTTCCTATGGGGTCCGAACAGTGAGCTTGCTCAGAACAAAAGAACTGTGCTTCCCACACACGGGCCATATCTAGTTCAACTCTGCCTAGGAAACTGACAAGAACAGTAGATCCTCTTCATTCCGATACACTGTACTTGCTGGGAACAGACGCGAGTGCTATTTGCACTGTGTATGGAATTTGGAGCGCAATAGTGACTCTTCTTACCAGAAAAGAACTCATGCTCATAAGACCAAAAACTGCCTGTGACTCAACTCCATTTAGGACTGGGAAACAAAAGCGAGCTCACATTACAAGAAACACACTCTGCTTTAGAGAAAGAGCACTATTCTACTCTACTGTGTTTCCTATGGGGTCCGAACAGTGAGCTTGCTCAGAACAAAAGAACTGTGCTTCCTACACACACGGCCATATCTAGTTCAACTCTGCTTAGGAAATTGACAAGAACAGTAACTCCTCTTCAGTCCAATACACTGTACATGCTGGGAACAGACGCGAGTGCTATTTGCACTGTGTTTGGCAATGGGAACACAATAGTGACTCTTCTTACCAGAAAACAACTCTTGCTCATAGGACCAGAAACTGCATGGGATTAAACTCCATTTAGGACTGGGAAACAAACGCTAGCTAGCATTACAAGAAACACACTCTGCTTTAGAGAAAAGAGCACTCTTCTACTCTACTGTGTTTCCTATAGGGCCAGAACAGTGAGCTTGCTCAGAACAAAAGAACTGTTCTTCCCACACACGGGCCATATCTAGTTCAACTCTGCTAAGGAAACTGACAAGAACAGAAGCTCCTCTTCAGTCCAATACACTGTGCTTGCTGGGAACAGACGCGAGTGCTATTTGCACTGTGTATGGCAATGGGAGCACAATAGTGAATCTTCTTACCAGAAAACAACTCTTGCTCGTAGGCCCAGAAACTGCATGTGATTCAACTCCATTTAGGACTAGGAAACAAATGCTAGCTCGCCTTACATGAAACACACTCTGCTTTTGAGAAAAGAGCACTCTTCTACTCTACTGTGTTTCCTATGGGGTCCGAACAGTGAGCTTGCTCAGAACAAAAGAACTGTGCTTCCCACACACGGGCCATATCTAGTTCAACTCTGCCTAGGAAACTGACAAGAACAGTAGATCCTCTTCATTCCGATACACTGTACTTGCTGGGAACAGACGCGAGTGCTATTTGCACTGTGTATGGAATTTGGAGCACAATAGTGACTCTTCTTACCAGAAAAGAACTCATGCTCATAGGACCAAAAACTGCCTGTGACTCAACTCCATTTAGGACTGGGAAACAAACGCGAGCTCACATTACAAGAAACACACTCTGCTTTAGAGAAAGAGCACTATTCTACTCTACTGTGTTTCCTATGGGGTCCGAACAGTGAGCTTGCTCAGAACAAAAGAACTGTGCTTTCTACACACACAGCCATATCTAGTTCAATTCTGCTTAGGAACCTGACAAGAACAGTAGATCCTCTTCAGTCCAATACACTGTATTTGCTGCGAACAGAGGCCAGTGGTATTTGTCCTGTGTATGGCAATGGCAGCACAATAGTGACTCTTCTTACCAGAAAACAACTCTTGCTCTTATTACCATAAACTGCATGGGATTCAACTCCATTTAGGACTGCGAAACAAACGCTAGCTTGCCTTACATGAAACACACTCTGCTTTTGAGAAAAGAGCACTCTTCTACTCTACTGTGTTTCCTATGGGGTCCGAACAGTGAGCTTGCTCAGAACAAAAGAACTGTGCTTCCTACACACACGGCCATATCTAGTTCAATTCTGCTTAGGAAACTGACAAGAACAGTAGCACCTATTCAGTCCAATACACTGTACTTGCTGGGAACAGACGCGAGTGCTATTTGCACTGTGTATGGCAATGGGAGCGCAATGTGACTTTTCTTACCAGAAAACAACTCTTGTTCATAGGACCAAAAACTGCATGTGATTCAACTCCATTTAGGACTAGGAAACAAACACTAGCTCGCCTTACAAGAAACACACTCTGCTTTTGAGAAAAGAGTACTATTCTTCTCTACTGTGTTTCCTATAGTGCCAGAACAGTGATCTTGCTCAGAACATAAGAACTGTGCTTCCTACACACACGGGCCATATCTAGTTCAACTCTGCTTAGGAAACTGACAAGAACAGTAGCTCCTCTTCAGTCCGATACACTGTACTTGCTGGGAACAGACGCTAGTGCTATTTGCATTGTGTATGGCTATGGGAGCGCAATAGTGACTTTCCTTACCAGAAAACAACTCTTTCTTGTAGGACCAGAAACTGCATGTGATTCAACTCCATTTAGGACTGGGAAACAAACGCTAGCTCTCCTTACAAGAAACACACTCTGCTTTTGCGAAAAGAGCACTCTTCTACTCTACTGTGTTTCCTATGGGGTCCGAACAGTGAGCTTGCTCAGAACATAAGAACTGTGCTTCCTACACACACGGCCATATCTAGTTCAATTCTGCTTAGGAACAAGACAAGAACAGTAGATCCTCTTCAGTCCAATACACTGTACTTGCTGGGAACAGACGCCAGTGCTATTTGCACTGTGTATGGCAATTGGAGCACAATAGTGACTTGTCTTACCAGAAAACAACTCTTGCTCGTAGAACAAAAAACTGCATGTGACTCAACTGCATTTAGGACTGGGAAACAAACTCTAGCTCGCCTTACAAGAAACACACTCTGCTCTGAGAAAAGAGCACTCTTCTACTCTACTGTGTTTCCTATAGGGCCAGAAGAGTGAGCTTGCTCAGAACAAAAGAACTGTGCTTCCTACACACATGGCCATATCTAGTTCAATTCTGCTTTGGAACCTGACAAGAACAGTAGATCCTCTTCAGTCCAATACACTGTACTTGCTGGGAACACACGCCAGTGCTATTTGTCCTGTGTACGGCAATGGCAGTGCAATAGTGACTATTTTTACCATAAAACAATTCTTGCTCGTAGGACCAGAAACTGCATGTGATTCAACTCCATTTAGGACTGGGAAACAAACACTAGCTCGCCTTACAAGAAACATACTCTGCTTTAGAGAAAAGAGTACTCTTCTACTCTACTGTGTTTCCTAAAGGGCCAGAACAGTGAGCTTGCTCAGAACAAAAGAACTGTGCTTCCCACACGGGACATATCTAGTTCAACTCTGCTTAAGAAACTGACAAGAACAGTAGCTCCTCTTCATTCTGATACACTGTACTTGCTGGGAACAGACGTGAGTGCTATTTTCACTGTGTATTGCAATGAGAGCGCAATAGTGACTTTCCTTACTAGAAAACAACTCTTGCTCGAAGGACCAGAAAATGCATGGGATTCAACTTCATTTAGGACTGGGAAACAAATGCTAGCTCAACTTACATGAAACACACTCTGCTTTTGAGAAAAGAGCACTCTTCTACTCTACTGTGTTTCCTATGGGGTCCGAACAGTGAGCTTGCTCAGAACAAAAGAACTGTGCTTCCTACACACACGGCCATATCTAGTTCAAGTCTGCTTAGGAACCTGACAAGAACAGTAGATCCTCTTCAGTCCAATACACTGTACTTGCTGGGAACAGACGCCAGTGCTATTTGCATTGTGTTTGGCAATGGGAGCACAACAGTGACTTTTTTTACCAGAAAACAACTCTTGCTCATAGGACCAGAAACTGCATGTGACTCAACTCCATTTAGGACTCGGAAACAAACGCTAGCTCGCCTTACAAGAAACACCCTCTGTTTTTGAGAAAAGATCACTCTTCTGCTCTACTGTGTTTCCTATAGGGCCAGAACAATGAGCTTGCTTAGAACAAAAGAACTGTGCCTCCTACACACACGGGCCATATCTAGTTCAACTCTGCTTAGGAAACTGACAAGAACAGTAACTTCTATTCAGTCCAATACACTGTACTTGCTGGGAACAGACGCGAGTGCTCTTTGCACTGTCTATGGCAATGAGAGCACAATAGTGACTCTTTTTACCAGAAAACAACTCTTGCTCGTAGGACCAGAAACTGCATGTGATTCAACTCCATTTAGGACTGGGAAACAAACGTTAGCTCGCCTTACAAGAAACACGCTCTGCTTTTGAGAAAAGGGCACTCTTCTACTCTACTGTGTTTCCTATGGGGTCCGAAAAGTGAGCTTGCTCAGAATAAAAGAACTGTGCTTCCTACACACACGGGCCATATCTAGTTCAACTCTGCTTAGGAAACTGACAAGAAGAGTAGCTCCTCTTCAGTTCAATACACTGTACTTGCTGGGAACAGACGCAAGTGCTATTTGTACTGTGTATGGCAATGGGAGCGCAGTAGTGACTCTTCTTACCAGAAAACAACTCTTGCTCGTAGGACCAAAAACTACATGTTTACTCAACTCCATTTAAGACTGGTAAACAAACGCAAGCCCACCTTACAAGAAAAACACTCTGCTTTTGACAAAAGAGCACTCTTCTACTCTACTGTGTTTCCTATGGGGTCCAAACAGTGAGCTTGCTCAGAAAAAAAGAACTGTGCTTCCTACACACACTGCCATATCTAGTTCAATTCTGCTTAGGAACCTGACAAAAACAGTAGATCCTCTTCAGTCCAATACACTGTACATGCTGGGAACAGACGCCAGTGCTATTTGCACTGTGTATGGCAATGGGAGCACAATAGTGACTTTCCTTACCAGAAAACAATCCTTGCTCATAGGACCAGAAACTGCATGTGGTTCAACTCCATTTAGGACTGGGAAACAAAAGCGAGCTCACATTACAAGAAACACACTCTGCTTTAGAGAAAGAGCACTATTCTACTCTACTGTGTTTCCTATGGGGTCCGAACAGTGAGCTTGCTCAGAACAAAAGAACTGTGCTTCCTACACACACGGCCATATCTAGTTCAACTCTGCTTAGGAAATTGACAAGAACAGTAACTCCTCTTCAGTCCAATACACTGTACATGCTGGGAACAGACGCGAGTGCTATTTGCACTGTGTGTGGCAATGGGAACGCAATAGTGACTCTTCTTATCAGAAAACAACTCTTGCTCATAGGACCAGAAACTGCATGGGATTCAACTCCATTTAGGACTGGGAAACAAACGCTAGCTAGCATTACAAGAAACACACTCTGCTTTAGAGAAAAGAGCACTCTTCTACTCTACTGTGTTTCCTATAGGGCCAGAACAGTGAGCTTGCTCAGAACAAAAGAACTGTTCTTCCCACACACGGGCCATATCTAGTTCAACTCTGCTAAGGAAACTGACAAGAACAGTAGCTCCTCTTCAGTCCGATACACTGTGCTTGCTGGGAACAGACGCGAGTGCTATTTGCACTGTGTATGGCAATGGGAGCACAATAGTGAATCTTCTTACCAGAAAACAACTCTTGCTCGTAGGCCCAGAAACTGCATGTGATTCAACTCCATTTAGGACTAGGAAACAAATGCTAGCTCGCCTTACATGAAACACACTCTGCTTTTGAGAAAAGAGCACTCTTCTACTCTACTGTGTTTCCTATGGGGTCCGAACAGTGAGCTTGCTCAGAACAAAAGAACTGTGCTTCCCACGCACGGGCCATATCTAGTTCAACTCTGCCTAGGAAACTGACAAGAACAGTAGCTCCTCTTCAGTCCGATACACTGTACTTGCTGGGAACAGACGCGAGTGCTATTTGCACTGTGTATGGCAATGGGAGCACAAAAGTGGCTTTCCTTACCAGAAAACAACTCTTGATCATAGGACAGAAACTGCATGTGATTCAACTCCATTTAAGACTGGGAAACAAACGCTAGCTTGCCTTACAAGAAACACACTCTACTTTTGAAAAAAGAGCACTCTTCTACACTACTGTGTTTCCTATGGGGTCCGAACAGTGAGCTTGCTCAGAACAAAAGAACTGTGCTTCCTACACACACTGATCATATCTAGTTCAACTCTGCTTAGGAAACTGACAAGAACAGTAGCTCCTCTTCAGTCCAATACACTGTACTTGCTGGGAACAGACATGAGTGCAATTTGCACTGTGTATGGCAATTGGAGCACAATTGTGACTCTTCTTACCAGAAAACAACTCTTACTCGTAGGACCAAAAACTGCCTGTGACTCAACTCCATTTAGGACTGGGAAACAAACGCGAGCTCGCCTTACAAGAAACACACTCTGCTTTAGAGAAAAGAGCACTCTTCTACTCTACTGTTTTTCGTACGTGGTCCGAACAGTGAGGTTGCTCAGAACAAAAGAACAGTGCTTCTTACACACACGGCCATATGTAGTTCAATTCTGCTTAGGAAACTGACAAGAACAGTAGATCCTCTTCAGTCCAATACACTGTACATGCTGGGAACAGACGCCAGTGCTATTTGTCCTTTGTATGACAATGGCAGCGCAATAGTGACTCTTCTTACCATAAAACAACTCTTGCACATAGGACCAGAAACTGCATGTGATTCAACTCCATTTAGGACTGGGAAACAAACGCTAGCTCTCCTTACAAGAAACACACTCTGCTTTTGCGAAAAGAGCACTCTTCTACTCTACTGTGTTTCCTATGGGGTCCGAACAGTGAGCTTGCTCAGAACAAAAGAACTGTGCTTCCTACACACACGGCCATATCTAGTTCAATTCTGCTTAGGAACCTGACAAGAACAGTAGATCCTCTTCAGTCCAATACACTGTACTTGCTGGGAACAGATGCCAGTGCTTTTTGCACTGTGTATGGCAATTAGAGCACAATAGTGACTTGTCTTACCAGAAAACAACTCTTGCTCGTAGAACAAAAAACTGCATGTGACTCAACTCCATTTAGGACTGGGAAACAAACTCTAGCTCGCCTTACAAGAAACACACTCTGCTTTTGAGAAAAGAGCTCTCTTCTACTCTACTGTGTTTCCTATAGGGCCAGAAGAGTGAGCTTGCTCAGAACAAAAGAACTGTGCTTCCTACACACACGGCCATATCTAGTTCAATTCTGCTTTGGAACCTGACAAGAACAGTAGATCCTCTTCAGTCCAATAAACTGTACTTGCTGGGAACACACGCCAGTGCTATTTGTTCTGTGTATGGCAATGGCAGTGCAATAGTGACTATTTTTTACCATAAAACAATTCTTGCTCGTAGGACCATAAACTGCATGTGATTCAACTCCATTTAGGACTGGGAAACAAACACTAGCTCGCCTTACAAGAAACATACTCTGCTTTAGAGAAAAGAGTACTCTTCTACTCTACTGTGTTTCATATAGGGCCAGAACCGTGAGCTTGCTCAGAACAAAAGAACTGTATTCCCACACGGGACATATCTAGTTCAACTCTGCTTAGGAAACTGACAAGAACAGTAGCTCCTCTTCATTCTGATACACTGTATTTGCTGGGAACAGACGCGAGTGCTATTTTCACTGTGTATGGCAATGAGAGCGCAATAGTGACTTTCCTTACTAGAAAACAACTCTTGCTCATAGGACAAGAAACTGCATGGGATTCAAATCCATTTAGGACTAGGAAACAAATGCTAGCTCGCCTTACATGAAACACACTCTGCTTTTGGGAAAAGAGCACTCTTCTACTCTACTGTGTTTCCTATGGGGTCCGAACAGTGAGCTTGCTCAGAACAAAAGAACTGTGCTTCCTACACACACGGCCATATCTAGTTCAAGTCTGCTTAGGAACCTGACAAGAACAGTAGATCCTCTTCAGTCCAATACACTGTACTTGCTGGGAACAGACGCCAGTGCTATTTGTCCTGTGTATGGCAATGGCAGCGCAATAGTGACTCTTCTTACCAGAAAACAACTCTTGCTCGTAGTACCAGAAACTGCATGGGATTCAACTCCATTTATGACTGGGAAACAAACGCGAGCTGGCCTTACAAGAAACACACTCTGCTTTTGAGAAAAGAGCACTCTTCTACTCTACTGTGTTTCCTATAGGGCCAGAACAGTGAGCTTGCTCAGAACATAAAAACTGTGCTTCCTACACACACGGGCCATATCTAGTTCAACTTTGCTTAGGAAACTGACAAGAACAGTAGCTCCTCTTCAGTCCGATACACTGTACTTGCTGGGAACAGACGCGAGTGCTATTTGCACTGTGTATGGCAATGGGAGCGCAATAATGACTTTCCTTACAAGAAAACAACTCTTGCTCGTAGGACGAGAAACTGCATGTGATTCAAATCCATTTAGGAGTGGGAAACAAATGCTAGCTCACCTTACAAGAAACACACTCTGCTTTTGAGAAAAGAGCACTCTTCTACTCTACTGTGTTTCCTATGGTGTCCGAACAGTGAGCTTGCTCAGAACAAAAGAACTGTGCTTCCTACACACACGGCCATATCTAGTTCAATTCTGCTTAGGTAACTGACAAGAACAGTACCACCTATTCAGTCTAATACAATGCACTTGCTGGGAACAGACGCGAGTGCTATTTGCACTGGGTATGGCAATGGGAGCGCAATGTTACTTTCCTTACCAGAAAACAACTCTTGTTCGTAGGACCAGAAACTGCATGGGATTCAAGTCCATTTAGAACTAGGATACAAACGCTAGCTCGCCTTACAAGAAAAACACTCTGCTTTAGAGAAAAGAGCACTCATCTACTCTACAGTTTTTCCTATAGGGACAGAACAGTGAGCTTGCTCAGAACATATGAACTGTGCTTCCTACACACGGGCCATATCTAGTTCAACTCTGCTTAGGAAACTGACAAGAATAGTAGCTCCTCTTCAGTCCGATACACTGTGCTTGTTGGGAACAGACGCCAGTGCTATTTGTCCTGTGTATGGCAATGGCAGTGCAATATTGACTATTCTTACCATAAAACAACTCTTGCTCGTAGGACCAGAAACTGCATGTGATTCCACTCCATTTAGGACTGGGACACAAACGCGAGCTCGCCTTACAAGAAACACACTCTGCTTTAGAGAAAAGAGCACTCTTCTACTCTACTGTGTTTCCTATGGTGTCCAAACTCTCAGCTTGCTCAGAACAAAAGAACTGTGCTTCCTACACACACGGCCATATCTAGTTCAATTCTGCTTAGGAAACTGACAAGAACTGTATTTCCTCTTCAGTCCAATACAATGTACTTGCTGCGAACAGATGCCAGTGCTATTTGTACTGTGTATGGCAATGGCAGCACAATAGTGACTCTTCTTACCAGAAAACAACTCTTGCTCGTAGGACCAGAAACTGCATGATATTCAACTCCATTTAGGACTGCAAAACAAACGCTAGCTTGCCTTACTAGAAACACACTCTGCTTTAGAGAAAAGAGCACTCCTCTACTCTACTGTGTATCCTATGGGGTCCAATCAGTGAGCTTGCTCAGAACAAAAGAACTGTGCTTCCAACACACACTGATCATATCTAGTTCAACTCTGCTTAGGAAACTGACAAGAACAGTAGCACCTATTCAGTCCAATACACTGTACTTGCTGGGAACAGACGGGAGTGCTATTTGCACTTTGTATTGCAATGGGAGCGCAATGTGACTTTCCTTACCACAAAACAACTCTTGTTCGTAGGACCAGAAACTGCATGGGATTCAACTCCATTAAGGACTAGGAAACAAACGCTAGCTCACCTTACAAGAAACAAACTCTGCTTTTGAGAAAAGAGCACTCTTCTACTCTACTGTGTTTCCTATGGGGTCCAAACAGTGAGCTTGCTCAGAACAAAAGAACTGTGCTTCCTACAACGGGCAATATCTAGTTCAACTCTGCTTAGGAAACTGACAAGAATAGTAGCTCCTCTTCATCCGATACACTGTATTTTCTGGGAACAGACGCGAGTGATATTTGCACTGTGTATGGCAATGGGAGCGCAATAGTGACTTTCCTTACCAGAAAACAACTCTTGTTCGTAGGACCAGAAACTGCATGTGATTCAACTCCATTTAGGACTAGGAAACAAACGCTAGCTCGCCGTACAAGAAACACACTCTGCTTTTGATAAAAGAGCACTCTTTTACTCTACTCTGTTTCCTATGGGGACTGAAAAGTGAGCTTGCTCAGAACAAAAGAACTGTGCTTCCTACACACACGGCCATATCTAGTTCAATTCTGCTTAGGAACCTGACAAGAACAGTACTTCCTGTTCTGTCCAATACACTGTACTTGTTGGGAACAGACGCCAGTGCTATTTGTCCTCTTTATGGCAATGGCAGCGCAATAGTGACTCTTCTTTCCATAAAACAACTCTTGCTCGTAGGACCAGAAACTGCATGGGATTCAACTCCATTTAGGACTAGGATACAAACGCTAGCTCGCCTTACAAGAAACACACTCTGCTTTAGAGAAAAGAGCACTCATCTACTCTACTGTTTTTCCTATAGGGCCAGAACAGTGAGCTTGCTCAGAATATATGAACTGTGCTTCCTACACACGGGCCATATCTAGTTCAACTCTGCTTAGGAAACTGACAAGAATAGTAGCTCCTCTTCAGTCCGATACACTGTACTTGCTGGGAACAGACGCCAGTGCTATTTGTCCTGTGTATGGCAATGGCAGTGCAATAGTGACTATTCTTACCATAAAACAACTCTTGCTCGTAGGACCAGAAACTGCATGTGATTCCACTCCATTTAGGACTGGGACACAAACGCTAGCTCGCCTTACAAGAAACACACTCTGCTTTTGAGAAAAGAGCACTCTTCTACTCTACTGTGTTTCCTATGGGGTCCAAACAATGAGCTTGCTCAGAACAAAAGAACTGTGCTTCCTACACACGGGCAATATCTAGTTCAACTCTGCTTAGGAAACTGACAAGAATAGTAGCTCCTCTTCATCCGATACACTGTATTTGCTGGGAACAGAAGCGAGTGATATTTGCACTGTGTATGGCAATGGGAGCGCAATAGTGACTTTCCTTACCAGAAAAAAACTCTTGTTCGTAGGACCAGAAACTGCATGTGATTCAACTCCATTTAGGACTAGGAAACAAACGCTAGCTCGCCATACAAGAAACACACTCTGCTTTTGATAAAAGAGCACTCTTCTACTCTACTCTGTTTCCTATGGGGACTGAAAAGTGAGCTTGCTCAGAACAAAAGAACTGTGCTTCCTACACACACGGCCATATCTAGTTCAATTCTGCTTAGGAACCTGACAAGAACAGTACTTCCTGTTCAGTCCAATACACTGTACTTGTTGGGAACAGACGCCAGTGCTATTTGTCCTGTTTATGGCAATGGCAGCGCAATAGTGACTCTTCTTTCCATAAAACAACTCTTGCTTGTAGGACCAGAAACTGCATGGGATTCAACTCCATTTAGGACTAGGATACAAACGCTAGCTCGCCTTACAAGAAACACACTCTGCTTTAGAGAAAAGAGCACTCATCTACTCTACTGTTTTTCCTATAGGGCCAGAACAGTGAGCTTGCTCAGAACATATGAACTGTGCTTCCTACACACGGGCCATATCTAGTTCAACTCTGCTTAGGAAACTGACAAGAATAGTACCTCCTCTTCAGTCCGATACACTGTACTTGCTGGGAACAGACGCCAGTGCTATTTGTCCTGTGTATCGCAATGGCAGTGCAATAGTGACTATTCTTACCATAAAACAACTCTTTCTTGTAGGACCAGAAACTGCATGTGATTCCACTCCATTTAGGACTGGGACACAAACGCTAGCTCGCCTTACAAGAAACACACTCTGCTTTTGAGAAAAGAGCACTCTTCTACTCTACTGTGTTTCCTATGGGGTCCAAACAGTGAGCTTGCTCAGAACAAAAGAACTGTGCTTCCTACACACAGGGCATATCTAGTTCAACTCTGCTTAGGAAACTGACAAGAGCAGTAGCTCCCCTTCAGTCCAATACAATGTACATGCTGGGAACAGACGCCAGTGCTATTTGCCCTGTGTATGACAATGGGAGCGCAATAGTGACTCTTCTTACCATAAAACAACTCTTGCGCGTAGGAACAGAAACTGCATGTGATTGAACTCTATTTAGGACTGGGAAACAAAAGCTATCTCGCCTTACAAGAAACACACTCTGCTTTGGAGAAAAGAGCACTCTTCTACTCTACTGTGTTTCCTATAGGGCCAGAAGAGTGAGCTTGCTCAGAACAAAAGAAGTGTACTTCCTACACACACGGGCCATATCTAGTTCAACTTTACTTAGGAAACTGACAAGAACAGTAGATCCTCTTCAGTCCAATACAATGTACATCCTGGGAACAGACGGGAGTCCTATTTGCCCTGTGTATGGCAATGGGAGCACAATAGTGACTCTTCTTACTAGAAAACAACTCTTGCTTGTAGGACCAGAAACTGCATGTGATTCAACTCCATTTAGGACTGGGAAACAAAAGCTAGCTCGCCTTATAAGAAACACACTCTGCTTTTGAGAAGAGAGCACTCATCTACTCTACTGTGTTTCCTATAGGGCCAAAACAGTGAGCTTGCTCAGAACAAAAGAACTGTGCTTCCTACACACACCGGCCATATCTAGTTCAACTCTGCTTAGGAAACTGACAAGAACAGTAGATCCTCTTCAGTCCAATACACTGTACATGCTGGGAACAGAGCCAGTGCTATTTGCCCTGTGTATGACAATTCGAGCGCAATAGCGACTCTTCTCACCAGAAAACAACTCTTGTTCCTAGGTTCAGAAACTGCATGTGATTCAACTCCATTTAGGAGTGGGAAACAAACGCTAGCTCGCCTTACAAGAAACACACTCTGCTTTTGAGAAAGGAGCACTCTTCTACTCTACTGTGTTAACTATGAGGTCCGAGCAGTGAGCTTGATCAGAACAAAAGAAGTGTGCTTTTTACACACACGGGCCATATCTAGTTCAACTTTGCTTAGGAAACTAACAAGAACATTAGATCATCTTCAGTCCAACACACTGTACATGCTGGGAACAGACACCAGTGCTATTTGCCCTGTGTATGACAATAGGAGCGCAATAGTGACTCTTCTTACCAGAAAACAACTCTTGCTCGTATGACCAGAAACTGCATGTGATTCAACTCCATTTAGGACTGGGAAACAAACGCAAGCTCGCCTTACAAGAAACACACCTTGCTTTTGAGAAAAGAGCACTCTTCTATTCTACTGTTTTTCCTATGGGGTCCGAACAGTGAGCTTGCTCAGAACAATAGAGCTGTGCTTCCTAAACACACGAGCCATATCTAGTTCAACTCTGCTTAGGAAACTGACAAGAACAGTAGATCCTCTTCAGTCCAATACACTGTACTTGCTGGGAAAAGACACGAGTGCTATTTGCACTGTGTATGGCAAAAGGAGCACAATAGTGACTTTCCTTACCAGAAAACAACTCTTGCTCGTAGGACCAGAAACTGCATGTGATTCAACTCCATTTAGGACTGGGAAACAAATGCTAGTTCGACTTAAAACAAACACACTCTGCTTTTGAGAAATGAGCACTCTTCTACTCTACTGTGTTTCCTATAGGGCCAGAACAGTGAGCTTGCTCAGAACAAAAGAACTGTGCTTCCTACACAAACGGGCCATGTCTAGTTCAACTCTGCTTCGGAAACTGACAAGAACAGTACATCCTCTTCAGTCAAATACACTGTACCTGCAGGTCGCAGACGCGAGTCCTATTTGCACTGTGTATGGCAATGGGAGCTAAATTGTGACTCCTCTTACCAGAAAACAACTCTTTCTCTTAGGACCAGAAACTCATGAGATTCAAATCTGTTTCTGACTGGGAAACAAACACTAGCTAGCCTTACAAGAAACACACTCTGCTTTTGAGAAAAGAGCACTCTTCTACTCTACTGTGTTTACTATGGTGTCCGAACAGTGAGCTTGCTCAGAACAAAAGAACTGTGCTTCACACACACGGGCCATATCTAGTTCAACTCTCCTTAGGAAACAAACAAGAACTGTAGCTCCTCTTCTGTGGAATACACTGTCCTTGCTGGGAACAGACGCGAGTGCTATTTTAACTGTGTATGGCAATGATAGCACAATAGTGACTCTTCTTACCAGAAAACAACTCTTGCTCATAGGACCAGAAACTGCATGTAATTCAACTCCATTTAGGACTGGGAAACAAACGCTAGCTCGCCTTACAAGAAACAAACTCTGCTTCTGAGAAAAGAGCACTCTTCTACTCTTCTGTGTTTCCTATAGGGCCAGAAAAGTGATCTTGCTCAGAACAAAAGAACTGTGCTTCCTACACACACGGGCCATATCTAGTTCAACTCTGCTTAGGAAACTGCAAGAATAATAGCTCCTCTTCAGTCCAATAAACTGTACTTGCTGGGAATAGACGCGAGTGCTATTTGCACTGTGTATGGCAATGGTAGCACAATAGTGACTCTTCTTACCAGAAAACAACTCTTGCTCGTAGGACCAGAAACTGCATGTGATTCAACTCCATTTAGGACTGGGAAACAAACGCTAGCTCGCCTTACAAGAAACACACTCTGCTTCTGAAAAAAGAGCACTCTTCTACTCTTCTGTGTTTCCTATAGGGCCAGAACAGTGAGCTTGCTCAGAACAAAAGAACTGTGCTTCCTACACACACGGGCCACATCTAGTTCAACTCTGCTTAGGGATCTGACAAGAGCAGTAGCTCCTCTTCAGTCCAATACACTGTACTTGCTGGGAACAGACGCCAGTGCTATTTGCCCAGTGTATGACATGAGAGCGCAATAGTGACTCTACTTACCATAAAACAACTCTTGCTCGTAGGACCAGAAAATGCATGGGATTGAACTCCATTTAGGACTGGGAAAAAAACGCTAGCTCGCCTTACAAGAAACACATTCTGCTTTTGAGAAAAGAGCACTCTTCTACTCTACTGTGTTTCCTATAGGGCCAGAAGAGTGAGGTTGCTCAGAACAAAAGAAGTGTACTTCTAACACACACGGGCCATATCTAGTTAAACTTTGCTTAGGAAACTGACAAGAACAGTAGATCCTCTTCAGTCCAATACACTGTACATCCTGGGAACAGACGCGAGTCCTATTTGCCCTGTGTATGGCAAAGGGATCACAATAGTGACTCTTCTTACTAGAAAACAACTCTTGCTTGTAGGACCAGAAACTGCATGTGATTCAACTACATTTAGGACTGGGAAACAAACGCTAGCTCGCCTTACAAGAAACACAATCTGCTTTTGAGAAAAGAACACTACTCTACTCTACTGTGTTTCCTATAGGGCCAAAACAGTGAGCTTGCTCAGAACAAAAGGACTGTGCTTTCTACACACACGGGCCATATCTAGTTCAACTCTGCTTAGGAAACTGACAAGAACAGTAGCTCCTCTTCTGTCCAATACACTGTACTTGCTTGGAACAGACACGAGTGCTATTTGCACTGAGTATGGCAATGGTAGCACAATAGTGACTCTTCTTACCAGAAAACAACTCTTGCTCGTAGGACCAGAAACTGCATGTGATTCAACTCCATTTAGGACTGGGAAACAAACGCTAGCTCTCCTTATAAAAAACAAACTCTGCTTCTGAGAAAAGAGCACTCTTCTACTCTTCTGTGTTTCCTATAGGGCCAGAACAGTGAGCCTGCTCAGAACAAAAGAACTGTGCTTCCTACACACACGAGCCATATCCAGTTCAACTCTGCTTAGGAAACTGACAAGAACAGTAGCTCCTCTTCAGTCCAATACACTGTACTTGCTGGGAACAGACGCGAGTGCTATTTGCATTGTTTATGGCAAAGGGATCACAATAGTGACTTTCCTTACCAGAAAACATCCCTTGCTCATAGGACCAGAAACTGCATGTGATTCAACTCCATTTAGGACTGGGAAACAAACGCTAGCTTGCCTTACAAGAAAAACACTCTGCTTTTGAGAAAAGAGCACTCTTCTATTCCAATGTGTTTCCTATGGGGTCCGAAAAGTGAGCTTGCTCAGAACAAAAGAACTGTGCTTCCTACACACACGGCCCATATCTAGTTCAACTCTGCTTAGGAAACTGACAAGAACAGTAGATCATCTTCAGTCCAACACACTGTACATGCTGGGAACAGACGCCAGTGCTATTTGCCCTGTGTATGACAATAGGAGCGCAATAGTGACTCTTCTTACCAGAAAACAACTCTTGCTCGTAGGACCAGAACCTGCTTCTGATTCCACTCCATTTAGGACTGGGAAACAAACGCTTGCTCGCCTTACAAAAAACACACTCTGATTTTGAGAAAAGAGCACTCTTCTATTCTACTGTGTTTCCTATGGGGTCCGAACATTGAGCTTGCTCAGAACAAAAGAACTGTGCTTCCTACACACAGGGCATATCTAGTTCAACTCTGCTTAGGAAACTGACAAGAGCAGTAGCTCCTCTTCAGTCCAATACACTGTACATGCTGGGAAGAGACGCCAGTGCTATTTGCCCTGTGTATGACAATGGGAGCGCAATAGTGACTCTTCTTCCCATAAAACAACTCTTGCTCGTAGGAACAGAAACTGCATGTGATTGAACTCTATTTAGGACTGGGAAACAAACGCTATCTCGCCTTACAAGAAACACACTCTGCTTTGGAGAAAAGAGCACTCTTCTACTCTACTGTGTTTCCAATAGGGCCAGAAGAGTGAGCTTGCTCAGAACAAAAGAAGTGTACTTCCTACACACACGGGCCATATCTAGTTCAACTTTACTTAGGAAACTGACAAGAACAGTAGATCCTCTTCAGTCCAATACAATGTACATCCTGGGAACAGACGCGAGTCCTATTTGCCCTGTGTATGGCAAAGGGAGCACAATAGTGATTCTTCTTACTAGAAAACAACTCTTGCTTGTAGGACCAGAAACTGCATGTGATTCAACTCCATTTAGGACTGGGAAACAAAAGCTAGCTCGCCTTATAAGAAACACACTCTGCTTTTGAGAAGAGAGCACTCATCTACTCTACTGTGTTTCCTATAGGGCCAAAACAGTGAGCTTGCTCAGAACAAAAGAACTGTGCTTCCTACACACACCGGCCATATCTAGTTCAACTCTGCTTAGGAAACTGACAAGAACAGTAGATCCTCTTCAGTCCAATACACTGTACATGCTGGGAACAGAGCCAGTGCTATTTGCCCTGTGTATGACAATTCGAGCGCAATAGCGACTCTTCTCACCAGAAAACAACTCTTGTTCCTAGGATCAGAAACTGCATGTGATTCAACTCCATTTAGGAGTGGGAAACAAACGCTAGCTCGCCTTACAAGAAACACACTCTGCTTTTGAGAAAAGAGCACTCTTCTACTCTACTGTGTTAAGTATGAGGTCCGAGCAGTGAGCTTGATCAGAACAAAAGAAGTGTGCTTTTTACACACACGGGCCATATCTAGTTCAACTTTGCTTAGGAAACTGACAAGAACAGTAGATCCTCTTCAGTCCAATACACTGTACATGCTGGGAACAGACGCCAGTGCTATTTTCCCTGTGTATGTCAATGGGAGCGCAATAGTGACTCTTCTTACCAGAAAACAAATCTTGATCCTAGGATCAGAAACTGCATGTGATTCAATTCAATTTAGGACTGGGAAACAAACGCTAGCTCGCCTTAAAAGAAACACGCTCTGCTTTTGTGAAAAGAGCACTCATCTACTCTACAGTGTTTCCTATGGGGTCCGAAAAGTGAGCTTGCTCAGAACAAAAGAACTGTGCTTCACACACAGGGGACATATCTACTTCAACTCTGCTTAAGAAACTGACAAGAACAGTAGCTCCTCTTCTGTCCAATACACTGTACTTGCTGGGAACAGACGCAAGTGCTATTTGCACTGTGTATGGCAATGGTAGCACAATAGTGACTCTTCTTACCAGAAAAAAACTCTTGCTCGTAGGACCAGAAACTGCAAGTGATTCAACTCCATTTTGGACTGGGAACCAAACGCTAGCTCGCCTTACAAGAAACACACTCTGCTTTTGAGAAAAGAGCACTCATCTACTCTTCTGTGTTTCCTATAGGGCCAGAACAGTGAGCTTGCTCAGAACAAAAGAACTGTGCTTAATACACACACAGGCCATATCTAGTTCAACTCTGCTTAGGAAACTGACAAGAACAGAAGATCCTCTTCAGTCCAATACAGTTTACATGGTGGGAACAGACGCCACTGCTATTTGCCTTGTGTATGACAATGGGAGCACAATAGTGATTCTTCTTACCAGAAAACAACTCTTGCTCGTAGGACCAGAAACTGCATGGGATTCAACTCCATTTAGGACTGGGAAACAAACGCTAGCTTGCCTTACAAGAAACACACTCTACTTTTGAGAAAAGAGCACTCTTCTATTCTACTGTGTTTCCTATGGGGTCCGAACTGTGAGCTTGCTCAGAACCAAAGAACTTTGCTTCCTACACACACGGGCCATATCTAGTTCATCTGTGCTTAGGAAACTGACAAGAACAGTAGATCCTCTTCAGTCCAATACACTGTACATGCTGGGAACAGACGCCAGTGCTATTTGCCCTGTGTATGACAATGGGAGCGCAATAGTGACTCTTCTTACCAGAAAACAACTCTTGCTCGTAGTACCAGAAACTGCATGTGATTCAACTCCATTTAGGACTGGGAAACAAACGCTAGCTCGCCTTACAAGAAACACACTCTGCTTTTCAGAAAAGAGCACTCTTCTATTCTACTGTGTTTCCTATGGGGTCCGCACAGTGAGCTTGCTCAGAAAAAAAGAACTGTGCTTCCTACACACACGGCCCATATCTAGTTCAACTCTGCTTAGGAAACTGACAAGAACAGTAGATCCTCTTCAGTCCAATACACTGTACATGCTGGGAACAGACGCCAGTGCTATTTGCCTTGTGTATGACAATGGGAGCACAATAGTGACTCTTCTTACCAGAAAACAACTCTTGATCGTAGGACCAGAAACTGCATGTGATTCAACTCCATTTAGGACTGGGAAACAAACACTAGCTCGCCTTACAAGAAACACACTCTGCTTTTGAGTAAAGAGCACTCTTCTATTCTACAGTTTTTCCTATGTATCCGAACAGTGAGCTTGCTCAGAACAAATAACTGTGCTTCCTACAGACACGGGCCATATCTAGTTCAACTCTGCTTAGGAAACTGACAAGAGCAGTAGCTCCTCTTCAGTCCAATACATTGTACTTGCTGGGAACAGACGCGAGTGCTATTTGCACTGTGTATGGCAAAGGGAGCACAATAGTGACTTTCCTTTCCAGAAAACAACTCTTGCTCATAGGACCAGAAACTGCATGTGATTCAACTCCATTTAGGACTGGGAAACAAATGCTAGCTCGCCTTACAAGAAACACACTCTGCTTTTGAGAAAAGAGCACTCTTCTACTCTATTGTGTTTCCTATAGGCCACAAGACTGAGCTAGCTCAGAACAAAAGAACTGTGCTTCCTACACACACGGGCCATATCTAGTTCAACTCTGCTTAGGAAACTGACAAGAACAGTAGATCCTCTTCAGTCCAATACACTTTACATGCTGGGAACAGACGCCAGTGCTATTTGCCCTGTGTATGGCAATGAGAGCGCAATAGTGACTCTACTTACCATAAAACAACTCTTGCTCGTAGGACCAGAAACTCAATGGGAGTGAACTCCATTTAGGACTGGGAAAAAAACGCTAGCTCGCCTTACAAGGAACTCATTCTGCTTTTGAGAAAAGAGCACTCTTCTACTCTACTGTGTTTCCTATAGGGCCAGAAGAGTGAGGTTGCTCAGAACAAAAGAAGTGTACTTCTAACACACACGGGCCATATCTAGTTAAACTTTGCTTAGGAAACTGACAAGAACAGTAGATCCTCTTCAGTCCAATACACTGTACATCCTGGGAACAGACGCGAGTCCTATTTGCCCTGTGTATGGCAAAGGGATCACAATAGTGACTCTTCTTACTAGAAAACAACTCTTGCTTGTAGGACCAGAAACTGCATGTGATTCAACTACATTTAGGACTGGGAAACAAACGCTAGCTCGCCTTACAAGAAACACACTCTGCTTTTAAGAAAAGAACACTACTCTACTCTACTTGTTTCCTATAGGGCCAAAACAGTGAGCTTGCTCAGAACAAAAGGACTGTGCTTCCTACACACACGGCCCATATCTAGTTCAACTCTGCTTAGGAAACTGACAAGAACAGTAGATCATCTTCAGTCCAACACACTGTACATGCTGGGAACAGACGCAGGTGCTATTTGCCCTGTGTATGACAATAGGAGCGCAATAGTGACTCTTCTTACCAGAAAACAACTCTTGCTCGTAGGACCAGAACCTGCTTGTGATTCAACTCCATTTAGGACTGGGAAACAAACGCTTGCTCGCCTTACAAGAAACACACTCTGATTTTGAGAAAAGAGCACTCTTCTATTCTACTATGTTTCCTATGGGGTCCGAACATTGAGCTTGCTCAGAACAAAAGAAGGGTGCTTCCTACACACAGGGCATATCTAGTTCAACTCTGCTTAGGAAACTGACAAGAGCAGTAGCTCCCCTTCAGTCCAATACAATGTACATGCTGGGAACAGACGCCAGTGCTATTTGCCCTGTGTATGACAATGGGAGCGCAATAGTGACTCTTCTTACCATAAAACAACTCTTGCGCGTAGGAACAGAAACTGCATGTGATTGAACTCTATTTAGGACTGGGAAACAAACGCTATCTCGCCTTACAAGAAACACACTCTGCTTTGGAGAAAAGAGCACTCTTCTACTCTACTGTGTTTCCTATAGGGCCAGAAGAGTGAGCTTGCTCAGAACAAAAGAAGTGTACTTCCTACACACACGGGCCATATCTAGTTCAACTTTACTTAGGAAACTGACAAGAACAGTAGATCCTCTTCAGTCCAATACAATGTACATCCTGGGAACAGACGGGAGTCCTATTTGCCCTGTGTATGGCAATGGGAGCACAATAGTGACTCTTCTTATTAGAAAACAACTCTTGCTTGTAGGACCAGAAACTGCATGTGATTCAACTCCATTTAGGACTGGGAAACAAAAGCTAGCTCGCCTTATAAGAAACACACTCTGCTTTTGAGAAGAGAGCACTCATCTACTCTACTGTGTTTCCTATAGGGCCAAAACAGTGAGCTTGCTCAGAACAAAAGAACTGTGCTTCCTACACACACCGGCCATATCTAGTTCAACTCTGCTTAGGAAACTGACAAGAACAGTAGATCCTCTTCAGTCCAATACACTGTACATGCTGGGAACAGAGCCAGTGCTATTTGCCCTGTGTATGACAATTCGAGCGCAATAGCGACACTTCTCACCAGAAAACAACTCTTGTTCCTAGGATCAGAAACTGCATGTGATTCAACTCCATTTAGGAGTGGGAAACAAACGCTAGCTCGCCTTACAAGAAACACACTCTGCTTTTGAGAAAGGAGCACTCTTCTACTCTACTGTGTTAACTATGAGGTCCGAGCAGTGAGCTTGATCAGAACAAAAGAAGTGTGCTTTTTACACACACGGGCCATATCTAGTTCAACTTTGCTTAGGAAACTAACAAGAACATTAGATCATCTTCAGTCCAACACACTGTACATGCTGGGAACAGACGCCAGTGCTATTTGCCCTGTGTATGACAATAGGAGCGCAATAGTGACTCTTCTTCCCAGAAAACAACTCTTGCTCGTATGACCAGAAACTGCATGTGATTCAACTCCATTTAGGACTGGGAAACAAACGCAAGCTCGCCTTACAAGAAACACACTTTGCTTTTGAGAAAAGAGCACTCTTCTATTCTACTGTTTTTCCTATGGGGTCCGAACAGTGAGCTTGCTCAGAACAATAGAACTGTGCTTCCTACACACACGGGCCATATCTAGTTCAACTCTGCTTAGGAAACTGACAAGAACAGTAGATCCTCTTCAGTCCAATACACTGTACTTGCTGGGAAAAGACACGAGTGCTATTTGCACTGTGTATGGCAAAAGGAGCACAATAGTGACTTTCCTTACCAGAAAACAACTCTTGCTCATAGGACCAGAAACTGCATGTGATTCAGCTCCATTTAGGACTGGGAAACAAATGCTAGTTCGACTTAAAACAAACACACTCTGCTTTTGAGAAATGAGCACTCTTCTACTCTACTGTGTTTCCTATAGGGCCAGAACAGTGAGCTTGCTCAGAACAAAAGAACTGTGCTTCCTACACAAACGGGCCATGTCTAGTTCAACTCTGCTTCGGAAACTGACAAGAACAGTACCTCCTCTTCAGTCAAATACACTGTACTTGCAGGTCGCAGACGCGAGTCCTATTTGCACTGTGTATGGCAATGGGAGCGAAATTGTGACTCCTCTTACCAGAAAACAACTCTTTCTCTTAGGACCAGAAACTCATGAGATTCAAATCTGTTTCTGACTGGGAAACAAACACTAGCTAGCCTTACAAGAAACACACTCTGCTTTTGAGAAAAGAGCACTCTTCTACTCTACTGTGTTTACTATGGTGTCCGAACAGTGAGCTTGCTCAGAACAAAAGAACTGTGCTTCACACACACGGGCCATATCTAGTTCAACTCTCCTTAGGAAACAAACAAGAACTGTAGCTCCTCTTCTGTGGAATACACTGTACTTGCTGGGAACAGACGCGAGTGCTATTTTAACTGTGTATGGCAATGATAGCACAATAGTGACTCTTCTTACCAGAAAACAACTCTTGCTCATAGGACCAGAAACTGCATGTAATTCAACTCCATTTAGGACTGGGAAACAAACGCTAGCTCGCCTTACAAGAAACAAACTCTGCTTCTGAGAAAAGAGCACTCTTCTACTCTTCTGTGTTTCCTATAGGGCCAGAACAGTGAGCTTGCTCAGACCAAAAGAACTATGCTTCCTACACACACGGGCCATAGCTAGTTCAACTCTGCTTAGGAAACTGACAAGAGCAGTAGCTCCTCTTCAGTCCAATACACTGTAATTGCTGGGAACAGACGCGAGTGCTATTTGCACTGTGTATGGCAAAGGGAACACAATAGTGACTTTCCTTTCTAGAAAACAACTCTTGCTCACAGGACCAGAAACTGCATGTGATTCAACTCCATTTAGGACTGGGAAACAAACGCAAGCTCGCCTTACAGGAAACACACTCTGCTTTTGAGAAAAGAGCACTCATCTACTCTACTGTGTTTCCTATAGGCCAGAAGAGTGAGCTTGCTCAGAACAAAAGAACTGTGCTTCCTACACACACGGGCCATATCAAGTTCAACGAAGCTTAGAAAAGTGACAAGAACAGTAGCTCCTCTTCTGTCAAATAAACAGTACTTGCAAAGAACAGTAGCCAGTGATTTTGCACTGTGTATGGCAATAGGAGCGCAATAGTGACTCTTCTTACCAGAAAACAACTCTTGCTCATAGGACAAGAAACTGCATGTAATTCAACTCCATTTAGGTCTGGGAAACAAACGCTAGCTCACCTTACAAGAAACACACTCTGCTTTTGAGAAAAGAGCACTCTTCTATTCTACTGTGTTTCCTATGGGGTCCGAACAGTGAGCTTGCTCAGAACAAAAGAACTGTGCTTCCTAAAAAAACGGGCCATATCTAGTTCAACTCTGCTTAGGAAACTGACAAGAACAGTTGATCCTCTTCAGTCCAATACACTGTACATGCTGGCAACAGACGCCAGTGCTATTTGCCCTGTGTATGACAATGGGAGCGCAATAGTGACTCTTCTTACCAGAAAACAACTCTTGCTCATAGGATCAGAAACTGCATGTGATTCAACTCCATTTGGAACTGGGAAACAATCGCTAGCTCGCCTTACAAGAACACACTCTGCTTTTGAGAAAAGAGCACTCTTCTACTCCACTGTGTTTCCTATAGGGCCAGAAGAGTGAGCTTGCTCAGAACAAAAGAACTGTGCTTCCTACACACACGGGCCATAGCTAGTTCAACTCTGCTTAGGAAACTGACAAGAACAGTAGCTCCTCTTCTGTCCAATACACTGTACTTGCTGGGAACAGACGCGAGTGCTATTTGCACTGTTTATGGCAAAGGGAGCACAATAGTGACTTTCCTTACCAGAAAACATCCCTTGCTCATAGGACCAGAAACTGCATGTGATTCAACTCGATTTTGGACTGGGAAACACACCCTAGCTCGCCTTACAAGAAACACACTCTGCTTTTGAGAAAAGAGCACTCTTCTATTCTACTGTGTTTCCTATAGAGCCAAAACAGTGAGCTTGCTCAGAACAAAAGAACTGTGCTTCCTACACACACGGGCCATATCTAGTTCAACTCTCCTTAGGAAACTGACAAGAACAGTAGATCCTCTTCAGTCCAATACACTGTACATGCTGGGAACAGACGCCAGTGCTATTTTCCCTGTGTATGTCAATGGGAGCGCAATAGTGACTCTTCTTACCAGAAAACAAATCTTGCTCCTAGGATCAGAAACTGCATGTGATTCAATTCAATTTAGGACTGGGAAACAAACGCTAGCTCGCCTTACAAGAAACACACTCTGCTTTTGAGAAAAGAGCACTCTTTTACTCTACTGTGTTTCCTATAGGGCAAGAACATTGAGCTTGCTCAGAACAAAAGAACTGTGCTTCCTACACACACGGGCTATATCTAGTTCAACTCTGCTTAGGAAACTGACAAGAACAGTAGCTCCTCTTCAGTCCAATACACTGTACTTGCTGGGAGCAGACGCGAGTGCTATTTGCAGTGTGTATGACAATGGGAGCGCAATAGTGACTCTTCTTACCAGAAAACAACTCTTATTCGTAGTAGCAGAAATTGCATGGGATTCAACTCCGTTTCTGACTGGGAAACAAACACTAGCTAGCCTTACAAGAAACACACTCTGCTTTTGAGAAAAGAGCACTCATCTACTCTACTGTGTTTCCTATGGGGTCCGAAAAGTGAGCTTGCTCAGAACAAAAGAACTGTGCTTCACACACAGGGGACATATCTACTTCAACTCTGCTTAAGAAACTGACAAGAACAGTAGCTCCTCTTCTGTCCAATACACTGTACTTCCTGGGAACCTACGCGAGTGCTATTTGCACTGTGTATGGCAATGGGAGCACAATAGTGACTCTTCTTACCAGAAAAAAAACTCTTGCTCGTAGGACCAGAAACTGCATGTGATTCAACTCCATTTTGGACTGGGAACCAAACGCTAGCTCGCCTTACAAGAAACACACTCTGCTTTTGAGAAAAGAGCACTCTTCTACTCTTCTGTGTTTCCTATACTGCCAGAAGAGTGAGCTTGCTCAGAACAAAAGAACTGTGCTTCCTACACACACGGGCCCTATCTAGTTCAACTCTGCTTAGGAAACTGACAAGAACAGTAGCTCCTCTTTAGTCTAATACACTGTACTTGCTGGGAACAGACGCGAGTGCTATTTGCCCTGTGTATGGCAATGGGAGCGCAATAGTGACTCTTCTTACCAGAAAACAACTCTTGCTCGTAGGACCAAAAACTGCATGTGATTCAACTCCATTTAGGACTTGGAAACAAACGCTAGCTTGCCTTACAAGAAACACACTCTGCTTTTGAGAAAAGAGCACTCTTCTACTCTACTGTGTTTCCTATAGGGCCAGAACAGTGAGCTTGCTCAGAACAAAAGAACTGTGCTTCCTACACACACAGGCCATATCTAGTTCAACTCTGCTTAGGAAACTGACAAGAACAGTAGATCCTCTTCAGTCCAATACAGTTTACATGGTGGGAACAGACGCCACTGCTATTTGCCCTGTGTATGACAATGGGAGCACAATAGTGATTCTTCTTACCAGAAAACAACTCTTGCTCGTAGGACCAGAAACTGCATGGGATTCAACTCCATTTAGGACTGGGAAACAAACGCTAGCTTGCCTTACAAGAAACACACTCTACTTTTGAGAAAAGAGCACTCTTCTATTCTACTGTGTTTCCTATGGGGTCTGAACTGTGAGCTTGCTCAGAACCAAAGAACTTTGCTTCCTACACACACGGGCCATATCTAGTTCATCTGTGCTTAGGAAACTGACAAGAACAGTAGATCCTCTTCAGTCCAATACACTGTACATGCTGGGAACAGACGCCAGTGCTATTTGCCCTGTGTATGACAATGGGAGCTCAATAGTGACTCTTCTTACCAGAAAACAACTCTTGCTCGTAGTACCAGAAACTGCATGTGATTCAACTCCATTTAGGACTGGGAAACAAACGCTAGCTCGCCTTACAAGAAACACACTCTGCTTTTCAGAAAAGAGCACTCTTCTATTCTACTGTGTTTCCTATGGGGTCCGCACAGTGAGCTTGCTCAGAAAAAAAGAACTGTGCTTCCTACACACACGGCCCATATCTAGTTCAACTCTGCTTAGGAAACTGACAAGAACAGTAGATCCTCTTCAGTCCAATACACTGTACATGCTGGGAACAGACGCCAGTGCTATTTGCCTTGTGTATGACAATGGGAGCACAATAGTGACTCTTCTTACCAGAAAACAACTCTTGATCGTAGGACCAGAAACTGCATGTGATTCAACTCCATTTAGGACTGGGAAACAAACACTAGCTCGCCTTACAAGAAACACACTCTGCTTTTGAGTAAAGAGCACTCTTCTATTCTACAGTTTTTCCTATGTATCCGAACAGTGAGCTTGCTCAGAACAAATAACTGTGCTTCCTACAGACACGGGCCATATCTAGTTCAACTCTGCTTAGGAAACTGACAAGAGCAGTAGCTCCTCTTCAGTCCAATACATTGTACTTGCTGGGAACAGACGCGAGTGCTATTTGCACTGTGTATGGCAAAGGGAGCACAATAGTGACTTTCCTTTCCAGAAAACAACTCTTGCTCATAGGACCAGAAACTGCATGTGATTCAACTCCATTTAGGACTGGGAAACAAATGCTAGCTCGCCTTACAAGAAACACACTCTGCTTTTGAGAAAAGAGCACTCTTCTACTCTATTGTGTTTCCTATAGGCCACAAGACTGAGCTAGCTCAGAACAAAAGAACTGTGCTTCCTACACACACGGGCCATATCTAGTTCAACTCTGCTTAGGAAACTGACAAGAACAGTAGATCCTCTTCAGTCCAATACACTTTACATGCTGGGAACAGACGCCAGTGCTATTTGCCCTGTGTATGGCAATGAGAGCGCAATAGTGACTCTACTTACCATAAAACAACTCTTGCTCGTAGGACCAGAAACTCAATGGGATTGAACTCCATTTAGGACTGGGAAAAAAACGCTAGCTCGCCTTACAAGGAACTCATTCTGCTTTTGAGAAAAGAGCACTCTTCTACTCTACTGTGTTTCCTATAGGGCCAGAAGAGTGAGGTTGCTCAGAACAAAAGAAGTGTACTTCTAACACACACGGGCCATATCTAGTTAAACTTTGCTTAGGAAACTGACAAGAACAGTAGATCCTCTTCAGTCCAATACACTGTACATCCTGGGAACAGACGCGAGTCCTATTTGCCCTGTGTATGGCAAAGGGATCACAATAGTGACTCTTCTTACTAGAAAACAACTCTTGCTTGTAGGACCAGAAACTGCATGTGATTCAACTACATTTAGGACTGGGAAACAAACGCTAGCTCGCCTTACAAGAAACACACTCTGCTTTTAAGAAAAGAACACTACTCTACTCTACTTGTTTCCTATAGGGCCAAAACAGTGAGCTTGCTCAGAACAAAAGGACTGTGCTTCCTACACACACGGCCCATATCTAGTTCAACTCTGCTTAGGAAACTGACAAGAACAGTAGATCATCTTCAGTCCAACACACTGTACATGCTGGGAACAGACGCAGGTGCTATTTGCCCTGTGTATGACAATAGGAGCGCAATAGTGACTCTTCTTACCAGAAAACAACTCTTGCTCGTAGGACCAGAACCTGCTTGTGATTCAACTCCATTTAGGACTGGGAAACAAACGCTTGCTCGCCTTACAAGAAACACACTCTGATTTTGAGAAAAGAGCACTCTTCTATTCTACTATGTTTCCTATGGGGTCCGAACATTGAGCTTGCTCAGAACAAAAGAAGGGTGCTTCCTACACACAGGGCATATCTAGTTCAACTCTGCTTAGGAAACTGACAAGAGCAGTAGCTCCCCTTCAGTCCAATACAATGTACATGCTGGGAACAGACGCCAGTGCTATTTGCCCTGTGTATGACAATGGGAGCGCAATAGTGACTCTTCTTACCATAAAACAACTCTTGCGCGTAGGAACAGAAACTGCATGTGATTGAACTCTATTTAGGACTGGGAAACAAACGCTATCTCGCCTTACAAGAAACACACTCTGCTTTGGAGAAAAGAACACTCTTCTACTCTACTGTGTTTCCTATAGGGCCAGAAGAGTGAGCTTGCTCAGAACAAAAGAAGTGTACTTCCTACACACACGGGCCATATCTAGTTCAACTTTACTTAGGAAACTGACAAGAACAGTAGATCCTCTTCAGTCCAATACAATGTACATCCTGGGAACAGACGGGAGTCCTATTTGCCCTGTGTATGGCAATGGGAGCACAATAGTGACTCTTCTTATTAGAAAACAACTCTTGCTTGTAGGACCAGAAACTGCATGTGATTCAACTCCATTTAGGACTGGGAAACAAAAGCTAGCTCGCCTTATAAGAAACACACTCTGCTTTTGAGAAGAGAGCACTCATCTACTCTACTGTGTTTCCTATAGGGCCAAAACAGTGAGCTTGCTCAGAACAAAAGAACTGTGCTTCCTACACACACCGGCCATATCTAGTTCAACTCTGCTTAGGAAACTGACAAGAACAGTAGATCCTCTTCAGTCCAATACACTGTACATGCTGGGAACAGAGCCAGTGCTATTTGCCCTGTGTATGACAATTCGAGCGCAATAGCGACACTTCTCACCAGAAAACAACTCTTGTTCCTAGGATCAGAAACTGCATGTGATTCAACTCCATTTAGGAGTGGGAAACAAACGCTAGCTCGCCTTACAAGAAACACTCTGCTTTTGAGAAAGGAGCACTCTTCTACTCTACAGTGTTAACTATGAGGTCCGAGCAGTGAGCTTGATCAGAACAAAAGAAGTGTGCTTTTTACACACACGGGCCATATCTAGTTCAACTTTGCTTAGGAAACTAACAAGAACATTAGATCATCTTCAGTCCAACACACTGTACATGCTGGGAACAGACGCCAGTGCTATTTGCCCTGTGTATGACAATAGGAGCGCAATAGTGACTCTTCTTCCCAGAAAACAACTCTTGCTCGTATGACCAGAAACTGCATGTGATTCAACTCCATTTAGGACTGGGAAACAAACGCAAGCTCGCCTTACAAGAAACACACTTTGCTTTTGAGAAAAGAGCACTCTTCTATTCTACTGTTTTTCCTATGGGGTCCGAACAGTGAGCTTGCTCAGAACAATAGAACTGTGCTTCCTACACACACGGGCCATATCTAGTTCAACTCTGCTTAGGAAACTGACAAGAACAGTAGATCCTCTTCAGTCTAATACACTGTACTTGCTGGGAAAAGACACGAGTGCTATTTGCACTGTGTATGGCAAAAGGAGCACAATAGTGACTTTCCTTACCAGAAAACAACTCTTGCTCATAGGACCAGAAACTGCATGTGATTCAGCTCCATTTAGGACTGGGAAACAAATGCTAGTTCGACTTAAAACAAACACACTCTGCTTTTGAGAAATGAGCACTCTTCTACTCTACTGTGTTTCCTATAGGGCCAGAACAGTGAGCTTGCTCAGAACAAAAGAACTGTGCTTCCTACACAAACGGGCCATGTCTAGTTCAACTCTGCTTCGGAAACTGACAAGAACAGTACCTCCTCTTCAGTCAAATACACTGTACTTGCAGGTCGCAGACGCGAGTCCTATTTGCACTGTGTATGGCAATGGGAGCGAAATTGTGACTCCTCTTACCAGAAAACAACTCTTTCTCTTAGGACCAGAAACTCATGAGATTCAAATCTGTTTCTGACTGGGAAACAAACACTAGCTAGCCTTACAAGAAACACACTCTGCTTTTGAGAAAAGAGCACTCTTCAACTCTACTGTGTTTACTATGGTGTCCGAACAGTGAGCTTGCTCAGAACAAAAGAACTGTGCTTCACACACACGGGCCATATCTAGTTCAACTCTCCTTAGGAAACAAACAAGAACTGTAGCTCCTCTTCTGTGGAATACACTGTACTTGCTGGGAACAGACGCGAGTGCTATTTTAACTGTGTATGGCAATGATAGCACAATAGTGACTCTTCTTACCAGAAAACAACTCTTGCTCATAGGACCAGAAACTGCATGTAATTCAACTCCATTTAGGACTGGGAAACAAACGCTAGCTCGCCTTACAAGAAACAAACTCTGCTTCTGAGAAAAGAGCACTCTTCTACTCTTCTGTGTTTCCTATAGGGCCAGAACAGTGAGCTTGCTCAGACCAAAAGAACTATGCTTCCTACACACACGGGCCATAGCTAGTTCAACTCTGCTTAGGAAACTGACAAGAGCAGTAGCTCCTCTTCAGTCCAATACACTGTAATTGCTGGGAACAGACGCGAGTGCTATTTGCACTGTGTATGGCAAAGGGAACACAATAGTGACTTTCCTTTCCAGAAAACAACTCTTGCTCACAGGACCAGAAACTGCATGTGATTCAACTCCATTTAGGACTGGGAAACAAACGCAAGCTCGCCTTACAGGAAACACACTCTGCTTTTGAGAAAAGAGCACTCATCTACTCTACTGTGTTTCCTATAGGCCAGAAGAGTGAGCTTGCTCAGAACAAAAGAACTGTGCTTCCTACACACACGGGCCATATCAAGTTCAACGAAGCTTAGGAAAGTGACAAGAACAGTAGCTCCTCTTCTGTCAAATAAACTGTACTTGCAAAGAACAGTAGCCAGTGATTTTGCACTGTGTATGGCAATAGGAGCGCAATAGTGACTCTTCTTACCAGAAAACAACTCTTGCTCATAGGACAAGAAACTGCATGTAATTCAACTCCATTTAGGTCTGGGAAACAAACGCTAGCTCACCTTACAAGAAACACACTCTGCTTTTGAGAAAAGAGCACTCTTCTATTCTACTGTGTTTCCTATGGGGTCCGAACAGTGAGCTTGCTCAGAACAAAAGAACTGTGCTTCCTAAAAAAACGGGCCATATCTAGTTCAACTCTGCTTAGGAAACTGACAAGAACAGTTGATCCTCTTCAGTCCAATACACTGTACATGCTGGCAACAGACGCCAGTGCTATTTGCCCTGTGTATGACAATGGGAGCGCAATAGTGACTCTTCTTACCAGAAAACAACTCTTGCTCATAGGATCAGAAACTGCATGTGATTCAACTCCATTTGGAACTGGGAAACAATCGCTAGCTCGCCTTACAAGAACACACTCTGCTTTTGAGAAAAGAGCACTCTTCTACTCCACTGTGTTTCCTATAGGGCCAGAAGAGTGAGCTTGCTCAGAACAAAAGAACTGTGCTTCCTACACACACGGGCCATAGCTAGTTCAACTCTGCTTAGGAAACTGACAAGAACAGTAGCTCCTCTTCTGTCCAATACACTGTACTTGCTGGGAACAGACGCGAGTGCTATTTGCACTGTTTATGGCAAAGGGAGCACAATAGTGACTTTCCTTACCAGAAAACATCCCTTGCTCATAGGACCAGAAACTGCATGTGATTCAACTCGATTTTGGACTGGGAAACACACCCTAGCTCGCCTTACAAGAAACACACTCTGCTTTTGAGAAAAGAGCACTCTTCTATTCTACTGTGTTTCCTATAGAGCCAAAACAGTGAGCTTGCTCAGAACAAAAGAACTGTGCTTCCTACACACACGGGCCATATCTAGTTCAACTCTCCTTAGGAAACTGACAAGAACAGTAGATCCTCTTCAGTCTAATACACTGTACATGCTGGGAACAGACGCCAGTGCTATTTTCCCTGTGTATGTCAATGGGAGCGCAATAGTGACTCTTCTTACCAGAAAACAAATCTTGCTCCTAGGATCAGAAACTGCATGTGATTCAATTCAATTTAGGACTAGGAAACAAACGCTAGCTCGCCATACAAGAAACACACTCTGCTTTTGATAAAAGAGCACTCTTCTACTCTACTCTGTTTCCTATGGGGACTGAAAAGTGAGCTTGCTCAGAACAAAAGAACTGTGCTTCCTACACACACGGCCATATCTAGTTCAATTCTGCTTAGGAACCTGACAAGAACAGTACTTCCTGTTCAGTCCAATACACTGTACTTGTTGGGAACAGACGCCAGTGCTATTTGTCCTGTTTATGGCAATGGCAGCGCAATAGTGACTCTTCTTTCCATAAAACAACTCTTGCTCGTAGGACCAGAAACTGCATGGGATTCAACTCCATTTAGGACTAGGATACAAACGCTAGCTCGCCTTACAAGAAACACACTCTGCTTTAGAGAAAAGAGCACTCATCTACTCTACTGTTTTTCCTATAGGGCCAGAACAGTGAGCTTGCTCAGAACATATGAACTGTGCTTCCTACACACGGGCCATATCTAGTTCAACTCTGCTTAGGAAACTGACAAGAATAGTACCTCCTCTTCAGTCCGATACACTGTACTTGCTGGGAACAGACGCCAGTGCTATTTGTCCTGTGTATCGCAATGGCAGTGCAATAGTGACTATTCTTACCATAAAACAACTCTTTCTTGTAGGACCAGAAACTGCATGTGATTCCACTCCATTTAGGACTGGGACACAAACGCTAGCTCGCCTTACAAGAAACACACTCTGCTTTTGAGAAAAGAGCACTCTTCTACTCTACTGTGTTTCCTATGGGGTCCAAACAGTGAGCTTGCTCAGAACAAAAGAACTGTGCTTCCTACACACAGGGCATATCTAGTTCAACTCTGCTTAGGAAACTGACAAGAGCAGTAGCTCCCCTTCAGTCCAATACAATGTACATGCTGGGAACAGACGCCAGTGCTATTTGCCCTGTGTATGACAATGGGAGCGCAATAGTGACTCTTCTTACCATAAAACAACTCTTGCGCGTAGGAACAGAAACTGCATGTGATTGAACTCTATTTAGGACTGGGAAACAAAAGCTATCTCGCCTTACAAGAAACACACTCTGCTTTGGAGAAAAGAGCACTCTTCTACTCTACTGTGTTTCCTATAGGGCCAGAAGAGTGAGCTTGCTCAGAACAAAAGAAGTGTACTTCCTACACACACGGGCCATATCTAGTTAAACTTTACTTAGGAAACTGACAAGAACAGTAGATCCTCTTCAGTCCAATACAATGTACATCCTGGGAACAGACGGGAGTCCTATTTGCCCTGTGTATGGCAATGGGAGCACAATAGTGACTCTTCTTACTAGAAAACAACTCTTGCTTGTAGGACCAGAAACTGCATGTGATTCAACTCCATTTAGGACTGGGAAACAAAAGCTAGCTCGCCTTATAAGAAACACACTCTGCTTTTGAGAAGAGAGCACTCATCTACTCTACTGTGTTTCCTATAGGGCCAAAACAGTGAGCTTGCTCAGAACAAAAGAACTGTGCTTCCTACACACACCGGCCATATCTAGTTCAACTCTGCTTAGGAAACTGACAAGAACAGTAGATCCTCTTCAGTCCAATACACTGTACATGCTGGGAACAGAGCCAGTGCTATTTGCCCTGTGTATGACAATTCGAGCGCAATAGCGACTCTTCTCACCAGAAAACAACTCTTGTTCCTAGGTTCAGAAACTGCATGTGATTCAACTCCATTTAGGAGTGGGAAACAAACGCTAGCTCGCCTTACAAGAAACACACTCTGCTTTTGAGAAAGGAGCACTCTTCTACTCTACTGTGTTAACTATGAGGTCCGAGCAGTGAGCTTGATCAGAACAAAAGAAGTGTGCTTTTTACACA
This sequence comes from Peromyscus eremicus, assembly GCF_949786415.1. Lineage (NCBI taxonomy): Eukaryota > Metazoa > Chordata > Mammalia > Rodentia > Cricetidae > Peromyscus > Peromyscus eremicus. The sequence goes on along the minus strand of NW_026735493.1, from coordinate 77,779 downwards.
CACGGGCCATATCTAGTTCAACTTTGCTTAGGAAACTAACAAGAACATTAGATCATCTTCAGTCCAACACACTGTACATGCTGGGAACAGACACCAGTGCTATTTGCCCTGTGTATGACAATAGGAGCGCAATAGTGACTCTTCTTACCAGAAAACAACTCTTGCTCGTATGACCAGAAACTGCATGTGATTCAACTCCATTTAGGACTGGGAAACAAACGCAAGCTCGCCTTACAAGAAACACACCTTGCTTTTGAGAAAAGAGCAGTCTTCTATTCTACTGTTTTTCCTATGGGGTCCGAACAGTGAGCTTGCTCAGAACAATAGAGCTGTGCTTCCTAAACACACGAGCCATATCTAGTTCAACTCTGCTTAGGAAACTGACAAGAACAGTAGATCCTCTTCAGTCCAATACACTGTACTTGCTGGGAAAAGACACGAGTGCTATTTGCACTGTGTATGGCAAAAGGAGCACAATAGTGACTTTCCTTACCAGAAAACAACTCTTGCTCGTAGGACCAGAAACTGCATGTGATTCAACTCCATTTAGGACTGGGAAACAAATGCTAGTTCGACTTAAAACAAACACACTCTGCTTTTGAGAAATGAGCACTCTTCTACTCTACTGTGTTTCCTATAGGGCCAGAACAGTGAGCTTGCTCAGAACAAAAGAACTGTGCTTCCTACACAAACGGGCCATGTCTAGTTCAACTCTGCTTCGGAAACTGACAAGAACAGTACATCCTCTTCAGTCAAATACACTGTACCTGCAGGTCGCAGACGCGAGTCCTATTTGCACTGTGTATGGCAATGGGAGCTAAATTGTGACTCCTCTTACCAGAAAACAACTCTTTCTCTTAGGACCAGAAACTCATGAGATTCAAATCTGTTTCTGACTGGGAAACAAACACTAGCTAGCCTTACAAGAAACACACTCTGCTTTTGAGAAAAGAGCACTCTTCTACTCTACTGTGTTTACTATGGTGTCCGAACAGTGAGCTTGCTCAGAACAAAAGAACTGTGCTTCACACACACGGGCCATATCTAGTTCAACTCTCCTTAGGAAACAAACAAGAACTGTAGCTCCTCTTCTGTGGAATACACTGTCCTTGCTGGGAACAGACGCGAGTGCTATTTTAACTGTGTATGGCAATGATAGCACAATAGTGACTCTTCTTACCAGAAAACAACTCTTGCTCATAGGACCAGAAACTGCATGTAATTCAACTCCATTTAGGACTGGGAAACAAACGCTAGCTCGCCTTACAAGAAACAAACTCTGCTTCTGAGAAAAGAGCACTCTTCTACTCTTCTGTGTTTCCTATAGGGCCAGAAAAGTGATCTTGCTCAGAACAAAAGAACTGTGCTTCCTACACACACGGGCCATATCTAGTTCAACTCTGCTTAGGAAACTGCAAGAATAATAGCTCCTCTTCAGTCCAATAAACTGTACTTGCTGGGAATAGACGCGAGTGCTATTTGCACTGTGTATGGCAATGGTAGCACAATAGTGACTCTTCTTACCAGAAAACAACTCTTGCTCGTAGGACCAGAAACTGCATGTGATTCAACTCCATTTAGGACTGGGAAACAAACGCTAGCTCGCCTTACAAGAAACACACTCTGCTTCTGAAAAAAGAGCACTCTTCTACTCTTCTGTGTTTCCTATAGGGCCAGAACAGTGAGCTTGCTCAGAACAAAAGAACTGTGCTTCCTACACACACGGGCCACATCTAGTTCAACTCTGCTTAGGGATCTGAAAAGAGCAGTAGCTCCTCTTCAGTCCAATACACTGTACTTGCTGGGAACAGAGGCGAGTGCGATTTGCCCTGTGTATGACAAAGGGAGCACAATAGTGACTTTCCTTTCCAGAAAATAACTCTTGCTTGTATGACCAGAAACTGCATGTGATTCAACTCCATTTTGGACTGGGAAACAAACGCTAGCTTGCCTTACAAGAAACACACTCTGCTTTTGAGAAAAGAGCACTCTTTTACTCTACTGTGTTTCCTATAGGCCAGAACAGTGAGCTTGCTCAGAACAAAAGAAGTGTACTTCCTACACACACGGGCCATATCTAGTTAAACTTTGCTTAGGAAACTGACAAGAAGAGTAGATCCTCTTCAGTCCAATACACTGTACATCCTGGGAACAGACGCGAGTCCTATTTGCCCTGTGTATGGCAATGGGAGCACAATAGTGACTCTTCTTACTAGAAAACAACTCTTGCTTGTAGGACCAGAAACTGCATGTGATTCAACTACATTTAGGACTGGGAAACAAAAGCTAGCTTGCCTTACAAGAAACACACTCTGCTTTTGAGAAAAGAGCACTCTTCTACTCTACTGTGTTTCCTATAGGGCCAAAACAGTGAGCTTGCTCAGAACAAAAGAACTGTGCTTCCTACACACACGAGCCATATCTAGTTCAACTCTGCTTAGGAAACTGACAAGAGCAGTAGCTCCTCTTCAGTCCAATACACTGTACTTGCAGGGAACAGACGCGAGTGCTATTTGCACTGTGTATGGCAAAGGGAGCACAATAGTGACTTTCCTTTCCAGAAAACAACTCTTGCTCATAGGACCAGAAACTGCATGTGATTCAACTCCATTTAGGACTGGGAAACAAATGCTAGCTCGCCTTACAAGAAACACACTCTGCTTTTGAGAAAAGAGCACTCTTCTACTCTATTGTGTTTCCTATAGGCCACAAGACTGAGCTAGCTCAGAACAAAAGAACTGTGCTTCCTACACACACGGGCCATATCTAGTTCAACTCTGCTTAGGAAACTGACAAGAACAGTAGATCCTCTTCAGTCCAATACACTTTACATGCTGGGAACAGACGCCAGTGCTATTTGCCCAGTGTATGACATGAGAGCGCAATAGTGACTCTACTTACCATAAAACAACTCTTGCTCGTAGGACCAGAAAATGCATGGGATTGAACTCCATTTAGGACTGGGAAAAAAACGCTAGCTCGCCTTACAAGAAACACATTCTGCTTTTGAGAAAAGAGCACTCTTCTACTCTACTGTGTTTCCTATAGGGCCAGAAGAGTGAGGTTGCTCAGAACAAAAGAAGTGTACTTCTAACACACACGGGCCATATCTAGTTAAACTTTGCTTAGGAAACTGACAAGAACAGTAGATCCTCTTCAGTCCAATACACTGTACATCCTGGGAACAGACGCGAGTCCTATTTGCCCTGTGTATGGCAAAGGGATCACAATAGTGACTCTTCTTACTAGAAAACAACTCTTGCTTGTAGGACCAGAAACTGCATGTGATTCAACTACATTTAGGACTGGGAAACAAACGCTAGCTCGCCTTACAAGAAACACAATCTGCTTTTGAGAAAAGAACACTACTCTACTCTACTGTGTTTCCTATAGGGCCAAAACAGTGAGCTTGCTCAGAACAAAAGGACTGTGCTTTCTACACACACGGGCCATATCTAGTTCAACTCTGCTTAGGAAACTGACAAGAACAGTAGCTCCTCTTCTGTCCAATACACTGTACTTGCTTGGAACAGACACGAGTGCTATTTGCACTGAGTATGGCAATGGTAGCACAATAGTGACTCTTCTTACCAGAAAACAACTCTTGCTCGTAGGACCAGAAACTGCATGTGATTCAACTCCATTTAGGACTGGGAAACAAACGCTAGCTCTCCTTATAAAAAACAAACTCTGCTTCTGAGAAAAGAGCACTCTTCTACTCTTCTGTGTTTCCTATAGGGCCAGAACAGTGAGCCTGCTCAGAACAAAAGAACTGTGCTTCCTACACACACGAGCCATATCCAGTTCAACTCTGCTTAGGAAACTGACAAGAACAGTAGCTCCTCTTCAGTCCAATACACTGTACTTGCTGGGAACAGACGCGAGTGCTATTTGCATTGTTTATGGCAAAGGGATCACAATAGTGACTTTCCTTACCAGAAAACATCCCTTGCTCATAGGACCAGAAACTGCATGTGATTCAACTCCATTTAGGACTGGGAAACAAACGCTAGCTTGCCTTACAAGAAAAACACTCTGCTTTTGAGAAAAGAGCACTCTTCTATTCCAATGTGTTTCCTATGGGGTCCGAAAAGTGAGCTTGCTCAGAACAAAAGAACTGTGCTTCCTACACACACGGCCCATATCTAGTTCAACTCTGCTTAGGAAACTGACAAGAACAGTAGATCATCTTCAGTCCAACACACTGTACATGCTGGGAACAGACGCCAGTGCTATTTGCCCTGTGTATGACAATAGGAGCGCAATAGTGACTCTTCTTACCAGAAAACAACTCTTGCTCGTAGGACCAGAACCTGCTTCTGATTCCACTCCATTTAGGACTGGGAAACAAACGCTTGCTCGCCTTACAAAAAACACACTCTGATTTTGAGAAAAGAGCACTCTTCTATTCTACTGTGTTTCCTATGGGGTCCGAACATTGAGCTTGCTCAGAACAAAAGAACTGTGCTTCCTACACACAGGGCATATCTAGTTCAACTCTGCTTAGGAAACTGACAAGAGCAGTAGCTCCTCTTCAGTCCAATACACTGTACATGCTGGGAAGAGACGCCAGTGCTATTTGCCCTGTGTATGACAATGGGAGCGCAATAGTGACTCTTCTTCCCATAAAACAACTCTTGCTCGTAGGAACAGAAACTGCATGTGATTGAACTCTATTTAGGACTGGGAAACAAACGCTATCTCGCCTTACAAGAAACACACTCTGCTTTGGAGAAAAGAGCACTCTTCTACTCTACTGTGTTTCCAATAGGGCCAGAAGAGTGAGCTTGCTCAGAACAAAAGAAGTGTACTTCCTACACACACGGGCCATATCTAGTTCAACTTTACTTAGGAAACTGACAAGAACAGTAGATCCTCTTCAGTCCAATACAATGTACATCCTGGGAACAGACGCGAGTCCTATTTGCCCTGTGTATGGCAAAGGGAGCACAATAGTGATTCTTCTTACTAGAAAACAACTCTTGCTTGTAGGACCAGAAACTGCATGTGATTCAACTCCATTTAGGACTGGGAAACAAAAGCTAGCTCGCCTTATAAGAAACACACTCTGCTTTTGAGAAGAGAGCACTCATCTACTCTACTGTGTTTCCTATAGGGCCAAAACAGTGAGCTTGCTCAGAACAAAAGAACTGTGCTTCCTACACACACCGGCCATATCTAGTTCAACTCTGCTTAGGAAACTGACAAGAACAGTAGATCCTCTTCAGTCCAATACACTGTACATGCTGGGAACAGAGCCAGTGCTATTTGCCCTGTGTATGACAATTCGAGCGCAATAGCGACTCTTCTCACCAGAAAACAACTCTTGTTCCTAGGATCAGAAACTGCATGTGATTCAACTCCATTTAGGAGTGGGAAACAAACGCTAGCTCGCCTTACAAGAAACACACTCTGCTTTTGAGAAAAGAGCACTCTTCTACTCTACTGTGTTAAGTATGAGGTCCGAGCAGTGAGCTTGATCAGAACAAAAGAAGTGTGCTTTTTACACACACGGGCCATATCTAGTTCAACTTTGCTTAGGAAACTGACAAGAACAGTAGATCCTCTTCAGTCCAATACACTGTACATGCTGGGAACAGACGCCAGTGCTATTTTCCCTGTGTATGTCAATGGGAGCGCAATAGTGACTCTTCTTACCAGAAAACAAATCTTGATCCTAGGATCAGAAACTGCATGTGATTCAATTCAATTTAGGACTGGGAAACAAACGCTAGCTCGCCTTAAAAGAAACACGCTCTGCTTTTGTGAAAAGAGCACTCATCTACTCTACAGTGTTTCCTATGGGGTCCGAAAAGTGAGCTTGCTCAGAACAAAAGAACTGTGCTTCACACACAGGGGACATATCTACTTCAACTCTGCTTAAGAAACTGACAAGAACAGTAGCTCCTCTTCTGTCCAATACACTGTACTTGCTGGGAACAGACGCAAGTGCTATTTGCACTGTGTATGGCAATGGTAGCACAATAGTGACTCTTCTTACCAGAAAAAAACTCTTGCTCGTAGGACCAGAAACTGCAAGTGATTCAACTCCATTTTGGACTGGGAACCAAACGCTAGCTCGCCTTACAAGAAACACACTCTGCTTTTGAGAAAAGAGCACTCATCTACTCTTCTGTGTTTCCTATAGGGCCAGAACAGTGAGCTTGCTCAGAACAAAAGAACTGTGCTTAATACACACACAGGCCATATCTAGTTCAACTCTGCTTAGGAAACTGACAAGAACAGAAGATCCTCTTCAGTCCAATACAGTTTACATGGTGGGAACAGACGCCACTGCTATTTGCCCTGTGTATGACAATGGGAGCACAATAGTGATTCTTCTTACCAGAAAACAACTCTTGCTCGTAGGACCAGAAACTGCATGGGATTCAACTCCATTTAGGACTGGGAAACAAACGCTAGCTTGCCTTACAAGAAACACACTCTACTTTTGAGAAAAGAGCACTCTTCTATTCTACTGTGTTTCCTATGGGGTCCGAACTGTGAGCTTGCTCAGAACCAAAGAACTTTGCTTCCTACACACACGGGCCATATCTAGTTCATCTGTGCTTAGGAAACTGACAAGAACAGTAGATCCTCTTCAGTCCAATACACTGTACATGCTGGGAACAGACGCCAGTGCTATTTGCCCTGTGTATGACAATGGGAGCGCAATAGTGACTCTTCTTACCAGAAAACAACTCTTGCTCGTAGTACCAGAAACTGCATGTGATTCAACTCCATTTAGGACTGGGAAACAAACGCTAGCTCGCCTTACAAGAAACACACTCTGCTTTTCAGAAAAGAGCACTCTTCTATTCTACTGTGTTTCCTATGGGGTCCGCACAGTGAGCTTGCTCAGAAAAAAAGAACTGTGCTTCCTACACACACGGCCCATATCTAGTTCAACTCTGCTTAGGAAACTGACAAGAACAGTAGATCCTCTTCAGTCCAATACACTGTACATGCTGGGAACAGACGCCAGTGCTATTTGCCTTGTGTATGACAATGGGAGCACAATAGTGACTCTTCTTACCAGAAAACAACTCTTGATCGTAGGACCAGAAACTGCATGTGATTCAACTCCATTTAGGACTGGGAAACAAACACTAGCTCGCCTTACAAGAAACACACTCTGCTTTTGAGTAAAGAGCACTCTTCTATTCTACAGTTTTTCCTATGTATCCGAACAGTGAGCTTGCTCAGAACAAATAACTGTGCTTCCTACAGACACGGGCCATATCTAGTTCAACTCTGCTTAGGAAACTGACAAGAGCAGTAGCTCCTCTTCAGTCCAATACATTGTACTTGCTGGGAACAGACGCGAGTGCTATTTGCACTGTGTATGGCAAAGGGAGCACAATAGTGACTTTCCTTTCCAGAAAACAACTCTTGCTCATAGGACCAGAAACTGCATGTGATTCAACTCCATTTAGGACTGGGAAACAAATGCTAGCTCGCCTTACAAGAAACACACTCTGCTTTTGAGAAAAGAGCACTCTTCTACTCTATTGTGTTTCCTATAGGCCACAAGACTGAGCTAGCTCAGAACAAAAGAACTGTGCTTCCTACACACACGGGCCATATCTAGTTCAACTCTGCTTAGGAAACTGACAAGAACAGTAGATCCTCTTCAGTCCAATACACTTTACATGCTGGGAACAGACGCCAGTGCTATTTGCCCTGTGTATGGCAATGAGAGCGCAATAGTGACTCTACTTACCATAAAACAACTCTTGCTCGTAGGACCAGAAACTCAATGGGAGTGAACTCCATTTAGGACTGGGAAAAAAACGCTAGCTCGCCTTACAAGGAACTCATTCTGCTTTTGAGAAAAGAGCACTCTTCTACTCTACTGTGTTTCCTATAGGGCCAGAAGAGTGAGGTTGCTCAGAACAAAAGAAGTGTACTTCTAACACACACGGGCCATATCTAGTTAAACTTTGCTTAGGAAACTGACAAGAACAGTAGATCCTCTTCAGTCCAATACACTGTACATCCTGGGAACAGACGCGAGTCCTATTTGCCCTGTGTAAGCAAAGGGATCACAATAGTGACTCTTCTTACTAGAAAACAACTCTTGCTTGTAGGACCAGAAACTGCATGTGATTCAACTACATTTAGGACTGGGAAACAAACGCTAGCTCGCCTTACAAGAAACACACTCTGCTTTTAAGAAAAGAACACTACTCTACTCTACTTGTTTCCTATAGGGCCAAAACAGTGAGCTTGCTCAGAACAAAAGGACTGTGCTTCCTACACACACGGCCCATATCTAGTTCAACTCTGCTTAGGAAACTGACAAGAACAGTAGATCATCTTCAGTCCAACACACTGTACATGCTGGGAACAGACGCAGGTGCTATTTGCCCTGTGTATGACAATAGGAGCGCAATAGTGACTCTTCTTACCAGAAAACAACTCTTGCTCGTAGGACCAGAACCTGCTTGTGATTCAACTCCATTTAGGACTGGGAAACAAACGCTTGCTCGCCTTACAAGAAACACACTCTGATTTTGAGAAAAGAGCACTCTTCTATTCTACTATGTTTCCTATGGGGTCCGAACATTGAGCTTGCTCAGAACAAAAGAAGGGTGCTTCCTACACACAGGGCATATCTAGTTCAACTCTGCTTAGGAAACTGACAAGAGCAGTAGCTCCCCTTCAGTCCAATACAATGTACATGCTGGGAACAGACGCCAGTGCTATTTGCCCTGTGTATGACAATGGGAGCGCAATAGTGACTCTTCTTACCATAAAACAACTCTTGCGCGTAGGAACAGAAACTGCATGTGATTGAACTCTATTTAGGACTGGGAAACAAACGCTATCTCGCCTTACAAGAAACACACTCTGCTTTGGAGAAAAGAGCACTCTTCTACTCTACTGTGTTTCCTATAGGGCCAGAAGAGTGAGCTTGCTCAGAACAAAAGAAGTGTACTTCCTACACACACGGGCCATATCTAGTTCAACTTTACTTAGGAAACTGACAAGAACAGTAGATCCTCTTCAGTCCAATACAATGTACATCCTGGGAACAGACGGGAGTCCTATTTGCCCTGTGTATGGCAATGGGAGCACAATAGTGACTCTTCTTATTAGAAAACAACTCTTGCTTGTAGGACCAGAAACTGCATGTGATTCAACTCCATTTAGGACTGGGAAACAAAAGCTAGCTCGCCTTATAAGAAACACACTCTGCTTTTGAGAAGAGAGCACTCATCTACTCTACTGTGTTTCCTATAGGGCCAAAACAGTGAGCTTGCTCAGAACAAAAGAACTGTGCTTCCTACACACACCGGCCATATCTAGTTCAACTCTGCTTAGGAAACTGACAAGAACAGTAGATCCTCTTCAGTCCAATACACTGTACATGCTGGGAACAGAGCCAGTGCTATTTGCCCTGTGTATGACAATTCGAGCGCAATAGCGACACTTCTCACCAGAAAACAACTCTTGTTCCTAGGATCAGAAACTGCATGTGATTCAACTCCATTTAGGAGTGGGAAACAAACGCTAGCTCGCCTTACAAGAAACACACTCTGCTTTTGAGAAAGGAGCACTCTTCTACTCTACTGTGTTAACTATGAGGTCCGAGCAGTGAGCTTGATCAGAACAAAAGAAGTGTGCTTTTTACACACACGGGCCATATCTAGTTCAACTTTGCTTAGGAAACTAACAAGAACATTAGATCATCTTCAGTCCAACACACTGTACATGCTGGGAACAGACGCCAGTGCTATTTGCCCTGTGTATGACAATAGGAGCGCAATAGTGACTCTTCTTCCCAGAAAACAACTCTTGCTCGTATGACCAGAAACTGCATGTGATTCAACTCCATTTAGGACTGGGAAACAAACGCAAGCTCGCCTTACAAGAAACACACTTTGCTTTTGAGAAAAGAGCACTCTTCTATTCTACTGTTTTTCCTATGGGGTCCGAACAGTGAGCTTGCTCAGAACAATAGAACTGTGCTTCCTACACACACGGGCCATATCTAGTTCAACTCTGCTTAGGAAACTGACAAGAACAGTAGATCCTCTTCAGTCCAATACACTGTACTTGCTGGGAAAAGACACGAGTGCTATTTGCACTGTGTATGGCAAAAGGAGCACAATAGTGACTTTCCTTACCAGAAAACAACTCTTGCTCATAGGACCAGAAACTGCATGTGATTCAGCTCCATTTAGGACTGGGAAACAAATGCTAGTTCGACTTAAAACAAACACACTCTGCTTTTGAGAAATGAGCACTCTTCTACTCTACTGTGTTTCCTATAGGGCCAGAACAGTGAGCTTGCTCAGAACAAAAGAACTGTGCTTCCTACACAAACGGGCCATGTCTAGTTCAACTCTGCTTCGGAAACTGACAAGAACAGTACCTCCTCTTCAGTCAAATACACTGTACTTGCAGGTCGCAGACGCGAGTCCTATTTGCACTGTGTATGGCAATGGGAGCGAAATTGTGACTCCTCTTACCAGAAAACAACTCTTTCTCTTAGGACCAGAAACTCATGAGATTCAAATCTGTTTCTGACTGGGAAACAAACACTAGCTAGCCTTACAAGAAACACACTCTGCTTTTGAGAAAAGAGCACTCTTCTACTCTACTGTGTTTACTATGGTGTCCGAACAGTGAGCTTGCTCAGAACAAAAGAACTGTGCTTCACACACACGGGCCATATCTAGTTCAACTCTCCTTAGGAAACAAACAAGAACTGTAGCTCCTCTTCTGTGGAATACACTGTACTTGCTGGGAACAGACGCGAGTGCTATTTTAACTGTGTATGGCAATGATAGCACAATAGTGACTCTTCTTACCAGAAAACAACTCTTGCTCATAGGACCAGAAACTGCATGTAATTCAACTCCATTTAGGACTGGGAAACAAACGCTAGCTCGCCTTACAAGAAACAAACTCTGCTTCTGAGAAAAGAGCACTCTTCTACTCTTCTGTGTTTCCTATAGGGCCAGAACAGTGAGCTTGCTCAGACCAAAAGAACTATGCTTCCTACACACACGGGCCATAGCTAGTTCAACTCTGCTTAGGAAACTGACAAGAGCAGTAGCTCCTCTTCAGTCCAATACACTGTAATTGCTGGGAACAGACGCGAGTGCTATTTGCACTGTGTATGGCAAAGGGAACACAATAGTGACTTTCCTTTCTAGAAAACAACTCTTGCTCACAGGACCAGAAACTGCATGTGATTCAACTCCATTTAGGACTGGGAAACAAACGCAAGCTCGCCTTACAGGAAACACACTCTGCTTTTGAGAAAAGAGCACTCATCTACTCTACTGTGTTTCCTATAGGCCAGAAGAGTGAGCTTGCTCAGAACAAAAGAACTGTGCTTCCTACACACACGGGCCATATCAAGTTCAACGAAGCTTAGGAAAGTGACAAGAACAGTAGCTCCTCTTCTGTCAAATAAACAGTACTTGCAAAGAACAGTAGCCAGTGATTTTGCACTGTGTATGGCAATAGGAGCGCAATAGTGACTCTTCTTACCAGAAAACAACTCTTGCTCATAGGACAAGAAACTGCATGTAATTCAACTCCATTTAGGTCTGGGAAACAAACGCTAGCTCACCTTACAAGAAACACACTCTGCTTTTGAGAAAAGAGCACTCTTCTATTCTACTGTTTCCTATGGGGTCCGAACAGTGAGCTTGCTCAGAACAAAAGAACTGTGCTTCCTAAAAAAACGGGCCATATCTAGTTCAACTCTGCTTAGGAAACTGACAAGAACAGTTGATCCTCTTCAGTCCAATACACTGTACATGCTGGCAACAGACGCCAGTGCTATTTGCCCTGTGTATGACAATGGGAGCGCAATAGTGACTCTTCTTACCAGAAAACAACTCTTGCTCATAGGATCAGAAACTGCATGTGATTCAACTCCATTTGGAACTGGGAAACAATCGCTAGCTCGCCTTACAAGAACACACTCTGCTTTTGAGAAAAGAGCACTCTTCTACTCCACTGTGTTTCCTATAGGGCCAGAAGAGTGAGCTTGCTCAGAACAAAAGAACTGTGCTTCCTACACACACGGGCCATAGCTAGTTCAACTCTGCTTAGGAAACTGACAAGAACAGTAGCTCCTCTTCTGTCCAATACACTGTACTTGCTGGGAACAGACGCGAGTGCTATTTGCACTGTTTATGGCAAAGGGAGCACAATAGTGACTTTCCTTACCAGAAAACATCCCTTGCTCATAGGACCAGAAACTGCATGTGATTCAACTCGATTTTGGACTGGGAAACACACCCTAGCTCGCCTTACAAGAAACACACTCTGCTTTTGAGAAAAGAGCACTCTTCTATTCTACTGTGTTTCCTATAGAGCCAAAACAGTGAGCTTGCTCAGAACAAAAGAACTGTGCTTCCTACACACACGGGCCATATCTAGTTCAACTCTCCTTAGGAAACTGACAAGAACAGTAGATCCTCTTCAGTCCAATACACTGTACATGCTGGGAACAGACGCCAGTGCTATTTTCCCTGTGTATGTCAATGGGAGCGCAATAGTGACTCTTCTTACCAGAAAACAAATCTTGCTCCTAGGATCAGAAACTGCATGTGATTCAATTCAATTTAGGACTGGGAAACAAACGCTAGCTCGCCTTACAAGAAACACACTCTGCTTTTGAGAAAAGAGCACTCTTTTACTCTACTGTGTTTCCTATAGTTCAAGAACATTGAGCTTGCTCAGAACAAAAGAACTGTGCTTCCTACACACACGGGCTATATCTAGTTCAACTCTGCTTAGGAAACTGACAAGAACAGTAGCTCCTCTTCAGTCCAATACACTGTACTTGCTGGGAGCAGACGCGAGTGCTATTTGCAGTGTGTATGACAATGGGAGCGCAATAGTGACTCTTCTTACCAGAAAACAACTCTTATTCGTAGTAGCAGAAATTGCATGGGATTCAACTCCGTTTCTGACTGGGAAACAAACACTAGCTAGCCTTACAAGAAACACACTCTGCTTTTGAGAAAAGAGCACTCATCTACTCTACTGTGTTTCCTATGGGGTCCGAAAAGTGAGCTTGCTCAGAACAAAAGAACTGTGCTTCACACACAGGGGACATATCTACTTCAACTCTGCTTAAGAAACTGACAAGAACAGTAGCTCCTCTTCTGTCCAATACACTGTACTTCCTGGGAACCTACGCGAGTGCTATTTGCACTGTGTATGGCAATGGGAGCACAATAGTGACTCTTCTTACCAGAAAAAAAACTCTTGCTCGTAGGACCAGAAACTGCATGTGATTCAACTCCATTTTGGACTGGGAACCAAACGCTAGCTCGCCTTACAAGAAACACACTCTGCTTTTGAGAAAAGAGCACTCTTCTACTCTTCTGTGTTTCCTATACTGCCAGAAGAGTGAGCTTGCTCAGAACAAAAGAACTGTGCTTCCTACACACACGGGCCCTATCTAGTTCAACTCTGCTTAGGAAACTGACAAGAACAGTAGCTCCTCTTTAGTCTAATACACTGTACTTGCTGGGAACAGACGCGAGTGCTATTTGCCCTGTGTATGGCAATGGGAGCGCAATAGTGACTCTTCTTACCAGAAAACAACTCTTGCTCGTAGGACCAAAAACTGCATGTGATTCAACTCCATTTAGGACTTGGAAACAAACGCTAGCTTGCCTTACAAGAAACACACTCTGCTTTTGAGAAAAGAGCACTCTTCTACTCTACTGTGTTTCCTATAGGGCCAGAACAGTGAGCTTGCTCAGAACAAAAGAACTGTGCTTCCTACACACACACAGGCCATATCTAGTTCAACTCTGCTTAGGAAACTGACAAGAACAGTAGATCCTCTTCAGTCCAATACAGTTTACATGGTGGGAACAGACGCCACTGCTATTTGCCCTGTGTATGACAATGGGAGCACAATAGTGATTCTTCTTACCAGAAAACAACTCTTGCTCGTAGGACCAGAAACTGCATGGGATTCAACTCCATTTAGGACTGGGAAACAAACGCTAGCTTGCCTTACAAGAAACACACTCTACTTTTGAGAAAAGAGCACTCTTCTATTCTACTGTGTTTCCTATGGGGTCCGAACTGTGAGCTTGCTCAGAACCAAAGAACTTTGCTTCCTACACACACGGGCCATATCTAGTTCATCTGTGCTTAGGAAACTGACAAGAACAGTAGATCCTCTTCAGTCCAATACACTGTACATGCTGGGAACAGACGCCAGTGCTATTTGCCCTGTGTATGACAATGGGAGCTCAATAGTGACTCTTCTTACCAGAAAACAACTCTTGCTCGTAGTACCAGAAACTGCATGTGATTCAACTCCATTTAGGACTGGGAAACAAACGCTAGCTCGCCTTACAAGAAACACACTCTGCTTTTCAGAAAAGAGCACTCTTCTATTCTACTGTGTTTCCTATGGGGTCCGCACAGTGAGCTTGCTCAGAAAAAAAGAACTGTGCTTCCTACACACACGGCCCATATCTAGTTCAACTCTGCTTAGGAAACTGACAAGAACAGTAGATCCTCTTCAGTCCAATACACTGTACATGCTGGGAACAGACGCCAGTGCTATTTGCCTTGTGTATGACAATGGGAGCACAATAGTGACTCTTCTTACCAGAAAACAACTCTTGATCGTAGGACCAGAAACTGCATGTGATTCAACTCCATTTAGGACTGGGAAACAAACACTAGCTCGCCTTACAAGAAACACACTCTGCTTTTGAGTAAAGAGCACTCTTCTATTCTACAGTTTTTCCTATGTATCCGAACAGTGAGCTTGCTCAGAACAAATAACTGTGCTTCCTACAGACACGGGCCATATCTAGTTCAACTCTGCTTAGGAAACTGACAAGAGCAGTAGCTCCTCTTCAGTCCAATACATTGTACTTGCTGGGAACAGACGCGAGTGCTATTTGCACTGTGTATGGCAAAGGGAGCACAATAGTGACTTTCCTTTCCAGAAAACAACTCTTGCTCATAGGACCAGAAACTGCATGTGATTCAACTCCATTTAGGACTGGGAAACAAATGCTAGCTCGCCTTACAAGAAACACACTCTGCTTTTGAGAAAAGAGCACTCTTCTACTCTATTGTGTTTCCTATAGGCCACAAGACTGAGCTAGCTCAGAACAAAAGAACTGTGCTTCCTACACACACGGGCCATATCTAGTTCAACTCTGCTTAGGAAACTGACAAGAACAGTAGATCCTCTTCAGTCCAATACACTTTACATGCTGGGAACAGACGCCAGTGCTATTTGCCCTGTGTATGGCAATGAGAGCGCAATAGTGACTCTACTTACCATAAAACAACTCTTGCTCGTAGGACCAGAAACTCAATGGGATTGAACTCCATTTAGGACTGGGAAAAAAACGCTAGCTCGCCTTACAAGGAACTCATTCTGCTTTTGAGAAAAGAGCACTCTTCTACTCTACTGTGTTTCCTATAGGGCCAGAAGAGTGAGGTTGCTCAGAACAAAAGAAGTGTACTTCTAACACACACGGGCCATATCTAGTTAAACTTTGCTTAGGAAACTGACAAGAACAGTAGATCCTCTTCAGTCCAATACACTGTACATCCTGGGAACAGACGCGAGTCCTATTTGCCCTGTGTATGGCAAAGGGATCACAATAGTGACTCTTCTTACTAGAAAACAACTCTTGCTTGTAGGACCAGAAACTGCATGTGATTCAACTACATTTAGGACTGGGAAACAAACGCTAGCTCGCCTTACAAGAAACACACTCTGCTTTTAAGAAAAGAACACTACTCTACTCTACTTGTTTCCTATAGGGCCAAAACAGTGAGCTTGCTCAGAACAAAAGGACTGTGCTTCCTACACACACGGCCCATATCTAGTTCAACTCTGCTTAGGAAACTGACAAGAACAGTAGATCATCTTCAGTCCAACACACTGTACATGCTGGGAACAGACGCAGGTGCTATTTGCCCTGTGTATGACAATAGGAGCGCAATAGTGACTCTTCTTACCAGAAAACAACTCTTGCTCGTAGGACCAGAACCTGCTTGTGATTCAACTCCATTTAGGACTGGGAAACAAACGCTTGCTCGCCTTACAAGAAACACACTCTGATTTTGAGAAAAGAGCACTCTTCTATTCTACTATGTTTCCTATGGGGTCCGAACATTGAGCTTGCTCAGAACAAAAGAAGGGTGCTTCCTACACACAGGGCATATCTAGTTCAACTCTGCTTAGGAAACTGACAAGAGCAGTAGCTCCCCTTCAGTCCAATACAATGTACATGCTGGGAACAGACGCCAGTGCTATTTGCCCTGTGTATGACAATGGGAGCGCAATAGTGACTCTTCTTACCATAAAACAACTCTTGCGCGTAGGAACAGAAACTGCATGTGATTGAACTCTATTTAGGACTGGGAAACAAACGCTATCTCGCCTTACAAGAAACACACTCTGCTTTGGAGAAAAGAACACTCTTCTACTCTACTGTGTTTCCTATAGGGCCAGAAGAGTGAGCTTGCTCAGAACAAAAGAAGTGTACTTCCTACACACACGGGCCATATCTAGTTCAACTTTACTTAGGAAACTGACAAGAACAGTAGATCCTCTTCAGTCCAATACAATGTACATCCTGGGAACACACGGGAGTCCTATTTGCCCTGTGTATGGCAATGGGAGCACAATAGTGACTCTTCTTATTAGAAAACAACTCTTGCTTGTAGGACCAGAAACTGCATGTGATTCAACTCCATTTAGGACTGGGAAACAAAAGCTAGCTCGCCTTATAAGAAACACACTCTGCTTTTGAGAAGAGAGCACTCATCTACTCTACTGTGTTTCCTATAGGGCCAAAACAGTGAGCTTGCTCAGAAAAAAAGAACTGTGCTTCCTACACACACCGGCCATATCTAGTTCAACTCTGCTTAGGAAACTGACAAGAACAGTAGATCCTCTTCAGTCCAATACACTGTACATGCTGGGAACAGAGCCAGTGCTATTTGCCCTGTGTATGACAATTCGAGCGCAATAGCGACACTTCTCACCAGAAAACAACTCTTGTTCCTAGGATCAGAAACTGCATGTGATTCAACTCCATTTAGGAGTGGGAAACAAACGCTAGCTCGCCTTACAAGAAACACACTCTGCTTTTGAGAAAGGAGCACTCTTCTACTCTACAGTGTTAACTATGAGGTCCGAGCAGTGAGCTTGATCAGAACAAAAGAAGTGTGCTTTTTACACACACGGGCCATATCTAGTTCAACTTTGCTTAGGAAACTAACAAGAACATTAGATCATCTTCAGTCCAACACACTGTACATGCTGGGAACAGACGCCAGTGCTATTTGCCCTGTGTATGACAATAGGAGCGCAATAGTGACTCTTCTTCCCAGAAAACAACTCTTGCTCGTATGACCAGAAACTGCATGTGATTCAACTCCATTTAGGACTGGGAAACAAACGCAAGCTCGCCTTACAAGAAACACACTTTGCTTTTGAGAAAAGAGCACTCTTCTATTCTACTGTTTTTCCTATGGGGTCCGAACAGTGAGCTTGCTCAGAACAATAGAACTGTGCTTCCTACACACACGGGCCATATCTAGTTCAACTCTGCTTAGGAAACTGACAAGAACAGTAGATCCTCTTCAGTCTAATACACTGTACTTGCTGGGAAAAGACACGAGTGCTATTTGCACTGTGTATGGCAAAAGGAGCACAATAGTGACTTTCCTTACCAGAAAACAACTCTTGCTCATAGGACCAGAAACTGCATGTGATTCAGCTCCATTTAGGACTGGGAAACAAATGCTAGTTCGACTTAAAACAAACACACTCTGCTTTTGAGAAATGAGCACTCTTCTACTCTACTGTGTTTCCTATAGGGCCAGAACAGTGAGCTTGCTCAGAACAAAAGAACTGTGCTTCCTACACAAACGGGCCATGTCTAGTTCAACTCTGCTTCGGAAACTGACAAGAACAGTACCTCCTCTTCAGTCAAATACACTGTACTTGCAGGTCGCAGACGCGAGTCCTATTTGCACTGTGTATGGCAATGGGAGCGAAATTGTGACTCCTCTTACCAGAAAACAACTCTTTCTCTTAGGACCAGAAACTCATGAGATTCAAATCTGTTTCTGACTGGGAAACAAACACTAGCTAGCCTTACAAGAAACACACTCTGCTTTTGAGAAAAGAGCACTCTTCAACTCTACTGTGTTTACTATGGTGTCCGAACAGTGAGCTTGCTCAGAACAAAAGAACTGTGCTTCACACACACGGGCCATATCTAGTTCAACTCTCCTTAGGAAACAAACAAGAACTGTAGCTCCTCTTCTGTGGAATACACTGTACTTGCTGGGAACAGACGCGAGTGCTATTTTAACTGTGTATGGCAATGATAGCACAATAGTGACTCTTCTTACCAGAAAACAACTCTTGCTCATAGGACCAGAAACTGCATGTAATTCAACTCCATTTAGGACTGGGAAACAAACGCTAGCTCGCCTTACAAGAAACAAACTCTGCTTCTGAGAAAAGAGCACTCTTCTACTCTTCTGTGTTTCCTATAGGGCCAGAACAGTGAGCTTGCTCAGACCAAAAGAACTATGCTTCCTACACACACGGGCCATAGCTAGTTCAACTCTGCTTAGGAAACTGACAAGAGCAGTAGCTCCTCTTCAGTCCAATACACTGTAATTGCTGGGAACAGACGCGAGTGCTATTTGCACTGTGTATGGCAAAGGGAACACAATAGTGACTTTCCTTTCCAGAAAACAACTCTTGCTCACAGGACCAGAAACTGCATGTGATTCAACTCCATTTAGGACTGGGAAACAAACGCAAGCTCGCCTTACAGGAAACACACTCTGCTTTTGAGAAAAGAGCACTCATCTACTCTACTGTGTTTCCTATAGGCCAGAAGAGTGAGCTTGCTCAGAACAAAAGAACTGTGCTTCCTACACACACGGGCCATATCAAGTTCAACGAAGCTTAGGAAAGTGACAAGAACAGTAGCTCCTCTTCTGTCAAATAAACTGTACTTGCAAAGAACAGTAGCCAGTGATTTTGCACTGTGTATGGCAATAGGAGCGCAATAGTGACTCTTCTTACCAGAAAACAACTCTTGCTCATAGGACAAGAAACTGCATGTAATTCAACTCCATTTAGGTCTGGGAAACAAACGCTAGCTCACCTTACAAGAAACACACTCTGCTTTTGAGAAAAGAGCACTCTTCTATTCTACTGTGTTTCCTATGGGGTCCGAACAGTGAGCTTGCTCAGAACAAAAGAACTGTGCTTCCTAAAAAAACGGGCCATATCTAGTTCAACTCTGCTTAGGAAACTGACAAGAACAGTTGATCCTCTTCAGTCCAATACACTGTACATGCTGGCAACAGACGCCAGTGCTATTTGCCCTGTGTATGACAATGGGAGCGCAATAGTGACTCTTCTTACCAGAAAACAACTCTTGCTCATAGGATCAGAAACTGCATGTGATTCAACTCCATTTGGAACTGGGAAACAATCGCTAGCTCGCCTTACAAGAACACACTCTGCTTTTGAGAAAAGAGCACTCTTCTACTCCACTGTGTTTCCTATAGGGCCAGAAGAGTGAGCTTGCTCAGAACAAAAGAACTGTGCTTCCTACACACACGGGCCATAGCTAGTTCAACTCTGCTTAGGAAACTGACAAGAACAGTAGCTCCTCTTCTGTCCAATACACTGTACTTGCTGGGAACAGACGCGAGTGCTATTTGCACTGTTTATGGCAAAGGGAGCACAATAGTGACTTTCCTTACCAGAAAACATCCCTTGCTCATAGGACCAGAAACTGCATGTGATTCAACTCGATTTTGGACTGGGAAACACACCCTAGCTCGCCTTACAAGAAACACACTCTGCTTTTGAGAAAAGAGCACTCTTCTATTCTACTGTGTTTCCTATAGAGCCAAAACAGTGAGCTTGCTCAGAACAAAAGAACTGTGCTTCCTACACACACGGGCCATATCTAGTTCAACTCTCCTTAGGAAACTGACAAGAACAGTAGATCCTCTTCAGTCCAATACACTGTACATGCTGGGAACAGACGCCAGTGCTATTTTCCCTGTGTATGTCAATGGGAGCGCAATAGTGACTCTTCTTACCAGAAAACAAATCTTGCTCCTAGGATCAGAAACTGCATGTGATTCAATTCAATTTAGGACTGGGAAACAAACGCTAGCTCGCCTTACAAGAAACACACTCTGCTTTTGAGAAAAGAGCACTCTTTTACTCTACTGTGTTTCCTATAGTTCAAGAACATTGAGCTTGCTCAGAACAAAAGAACTGTGCTTCCTACACACACGGGCTATATCTAGTTCAACTCTGCTTAGGAAACTGACAAGAACAGTAGCTCCTCTTCAGTCCAATACACTGTACTTGCTGGGAGCAGACGCGAGTGCTATTTGCAGTGTGTATGACAATGGGAGCGCAATAGTGACTCTTCTTACCAGAAAACAACTCTTATTCGTAGTAGCAGAAATTGCATGGGATTCAACTCCGTTTCTGACTGGGAAACAAACACTAGCTAGCCTTACAAGAAACACACTCTGCTTTTGAGAAAAGAGCACTCATCTACTCTACTGTGTTTCCTATGGGGTCCGAAAAGTGAGCTTGCTCAGAACAAAAGAACTGTGCTTCACACACAGGGGACATATCTACTTCAACTCTGCTTAAGAAACTGACAAGAACAGTAGCTCCTCTTCTGTCCAATACACTGTACTTCCTGGGAACCTACGCGAGTGCTATTTGCACTGTGTATGGCAATGGGAGCACAATAGTGACTCTTCTTACCAGAAAAAAAACTCTTGCTCGTAGGACCAGAAACTGCATGTGATTCAACTCCATTTTGGACTGGGAACCAAACGCTAGCTCGCCTTACAAGAAACACACTCTGCTTTTGAGAAAAGAGCACTCTTCTACTCTTCTGTGTTTCCTATACTGCCAGAAGAGTGAGCTTGCTCAGAACAAAAGAACTGTGCTTCCTACACACACGGGCCCTATCTAGTTCAACTCTGCTTAGGAAACTGACAAGAACAGTAGCTCCTCTTTAGTCTAATACACTGTACTTGCTGGGAACAGACGCGAGTGCTATTTGCCCTGTGTATGGCAATGGGAGCGCAATAGTGACTCTTCTTACCAGAAAACAACTCTTGCTCGTAGGACCAAAAACTGCATGTGATTCAACTCCATTTAGGACTTGGAAACAAACGCTAGCTTGCCTTACAAGAAACACACTCTGCTTTTGAGAAAAGAGCACTCTTCTACTCTACTGTGTTTCCTATAGGGCCAGAACAGTGAGCTTGCTCAGAACAAAAGAACTGTGCTTCCTACACACACAGGCCATATCTAGTTCAACTCTGCTTAGGAAACTGACAAGAACAGTAGATCCTCTTCAGTCCAATACAGTTTACATGCTGGGAACAGACGCCACTGCTATTTGCCCTGTGTATGACAATGGGAGCGCAATAGTGATTCTTCTTACCAGAAAACAACTCTTGCTCGTAGGACCAGAAACTGCATGGGATTCAACTCCATTTACGACTGGGAAACAAACGCTAGCTTGCCTTACAAGAAACACACTCTGCTTTTGAGAAAAGAGCACTCTTCTATTCTACTGTGTTTCCTATGGGGTCCGAACTGTGAGCTTGCTCAGAACCAAAGAACTTTGCTTCCTACACACACGGGCCATACCTAGTTCAACTCTGCTTAAGGAACTGACAAGAATAGTAGCTCCTCTTCAGTCCAATACACTGTACTTGCTGGGAACAGACGCCATTGCTATTTGAACTGTGTATGGCAAAGGGAGCACAATAGTGACTTTCCTTTCCAGAAAACAACTCTTGCTCATAGGACAGAAACTGCATGTGATTCAACTCCATTTAGGACTGGGAAACAAACGCTAGCTCGCCTTACAAGAAACACACTCTGCTTTTCAGAAAAGAGCACTCTTCTATTCTACTGTGTTTCCTATAGGGTCCGCACAGTGAGCTTGCTCAGAAAAAAAGAACTGTGCTTCCTACACACACGGGCAATATCTAGTTCAACTCTGCTTAGGAAACTGACAAGAACAGTAGATCCTCTTCAGTCCAATACACTGTACATGCTGGGAACAGACGCCAGTGCTATTTGCCCTGAGTATGACAATGGGAGGGCAATCGTGACTCTTCTTACCAGAAAACAACTCTTGATCGTAGGACCAGAAACTGCATGTGATTCAACTCCATTTAGGACTGGGAAACAAACACTGGCTCGCCTTACAAGAAACACACTCTGCTTTTGAGTAAAGAGCACTCTTCTATTCTACTGTTTTTCCTATGGAGTCTGAACAGTGAGCTTGCTCAGAACAAAGAACTGTGCTTCCTACAGACACGGGCCATATCTAGTTCAACTCTGCTTAGGAAACTGACAAGAGCAGTAGCTCCTCTTCAGTCCAATACATTGTACTTGCTGGGAACAGACGCGAGTGCTATTTGCACTGTGTATGGCAAAGGGAGCACAATAGTGACTTTCCTTTCCAGAAAACAACTCTTTCTCATAGGACCAGAAACTGCATGTGATTCAACTCCATTTAGGACTGGGAAACAAATGCTAGCTCGCCTTACAAGAAACACACTCTGCTTTTGAGAAAAGAGCACTCTTCTACTCTATTGTGTTTCCTATAGGCCACAAGACTGAGCTAGCTCAGAACAAAAGAACTGTGCTTCCTACACACACGGGCCATATCTGGTTCTACTCTGCTTAGGAAACTGACAAGAACAGTAGATCCTCTTCAGTCCAATACACTTTACATGCTGGGAACAGACGCCAGTGCTATTTGCCCTGTGTATGACAATGAGAGCGCAATAGTGACTCTACTTACTATAAAACAACTCTTGCTCGTAGGACCAGAAACTGCATGGGTTTGAACTCCATTTAGGACTGGGAAACAAGCGCTAGCTCGCCTTACAAGAAACACATTCTGCTTTTGAGAAAAGAGCACTCTTCTACTCTACTGTGTTTCCTATAGGGCCAGAAGAGTGAGGTTGCTCAGAACAAAAGAAGTGTACTTCTAACACACACGGGCCATATCTAGTTAAACTTTGCTTAGGAAACTGACAAGAACAGTAGATCCTCTTCAGTCCAATACACTGTACATCCTGGGAACAGACGCGAGTCCTATTTGCCCTGTGTATGGCAAAGGGATCACAATAGTGACTCTTCTTACTAGAAAACAACTCTTGCTTGTAGGACCAGAAACTGCATGTGATTCAACTACATTTAGGACTGGGAAACAAACGCTAGCTCGCCTTACAAAAAACACACTCTGCTTTTGAGAAAAGAACACTACTCTACTCTACTGTGTTTCCTATAGGGCCAAAACAGTGAGCTTGCTCAGAACAAAAGGACTGTGCTTCCTACACACACGGGCCATATCTAGTTCAACTCTGCTTAGAAAACTGACAAGAACAGTAGCTCCTCTTCTGTCCAATACACTGTACTTGCTGGGAACAGACGCGAGTGCTATTTGCACTGAGTATGGCAATGGTAGCACAATAGTGACTCTTCTTACCAGAAAACAACTCTTGCTCGTAGGACCAGAAACTGCATGTGATTCAACTCCATTTAGGACTGGGAAACAAACGCTAGCTCTCCTTATAAAAAACAAACTCTGCTTCTGAGAAAAGAGCACTCTTCTACTCTTCTGTGTTTCCTATAGGGCCAGAACAGTGAGCTTACTCAGAACAAAAGAACTGTGCTTCCTACACACACGGGCCATATCCAGTTCAACTCTGCTTAGGAAACTGACAAGAGCAGTAGCTCCCCTTCAGTCCAATACAATGTACATGCTGGGAACAGACGCCAGTGCTATTTGCCCTGTGTATGACAATGGGAGCGCAATAGTGACTCTTCTTACCATAAAACAACTCTTGCGCGTAGGAACAGAAACTGCATGTGATTGAACTCTATTTAGGACTGGGAAACAAAAGCTATCTCGCCTTACAAGAAACACACTCTGCTTTGGAGAAAAGAGCACTCTTCTACTCTACTGTGTTTCCTATAGGGCCAGAAGAGTGAGCTTGCTCAGAACAAAAGAAGTGTACTTCCTACACACACGGGCCATATCTAGTTCAACTTTACTTAGGAAACTGACAAGAACAGTAGATCCTCTTCAGTCCAATACAATGTACATCCTGGGAACAGACGGGAGTCCTATTTGCCCTGTGTATGGCAATGGGAGCACAATAATGACTCTTCTTACTAGAAAACAACTCTTGCTTGTAGGACCAGAAACTGCATGTGATTCAACTCCATTTAGGACTGGGAAACAAAAGCTAGCTCGCCTTATAAGAAACACACTCTGCTTTTGAGAAGAGAGCACTCATCTACTCTACTGTGTTTCCTATAGGGCCAAAACAGTGAGCTTGCTCAGAACAAAAGAACTGTGCTTCCTACACACACCGGCCATATCTAGTTCAACTCTGCTTAGGAAACTGACAAGAACAGTAGATCCTCTTCAGTCCAATACACTGTACATGCTGGGAACAGAGTCAGTGCTATTTGCCCTGTGTATGACAATTCGAGCGCAATAGCGACTCTTCTCACCAGAAAACAACTCTTGTTCCTAGGTTCAGAAACTGCATGTGATTCAACTCCATTTAGGAGTGGGAAACAAACGCTAGCTCGCCTTACAAGAAACACACTCTGCTTTTGAGAAAGGAGCACTCTTCTACTCTACTGTGTTAACTATGAGGTCCGAGCAGTGAGCTTGATCAGAACAAAAGAAGTGTGCTTTTTACACACACGGGCCATATCTAGTTCAACTTTGCTTAGGAAACTAACAAGAACATTAGATCATCTTCAGTCCAACACACTGTACATGCTGGGAACAGACACCAGTGCTATTTGCCCTGTGTATGACAATAGGAGCGCAATAGTGACTCTTCTTACCAGAAAACAACTCTTGCTCGTATGACCAGAAACTGCATGTGATTCAACTCCATTTAGGACTGGGAAACAAACGCAAGCTCGCCTTACAAAAAACACACCTTGCTTTTGAGAAAAGAGCACTCTTCTATTCTACTGTTTTTCCTATGGGGTCCGAACAGTGAGCTTGCTCAGAACAATAGAACTGTGCTTCCTACACACACGAGCCATATCTAGTTCAACTCTGCTTAGGAAACTGACAAGAACAGTAGATCCTCTTCAGTCCAATACACTGTACTTGCTGGGAAAAGACACGAGTGCTATTTGCACTGTGTATGGCAAAAGGAGCACAATAGTGACTTTCCTTACCAGAAAACAACTCTTGCTCGTAGGACCAGAAACTGCATGTGATTCAACTCCATTTAGGACTGGGAAACAAATGCTAGTTCGACTTAAAACAAACACACTCTGCTTTTGAGAAATGAGCACTCTTCTACTCTACTGTGTTTCCTATAGGGCCAGAACAGTGAGCTTGCTCAGAACAAAAGAACTGTGCTTCCTACACAAACGGGCCATGTCTAGTTCAACTCTGCTTCGGAAACTGACAAGAACAGTACATCCTCTTCAGTCAAATACACTGTACTTGCAGGTCGCAGACGCGAGTCCTATTTGCACTGTGTATGGCAATGGGAGCGAAATTGTGACTCCTCTTACCAGAAAACAACTCTTTCTCTTAGGACCAGAAACTCATGAGATTCAAATCTGTTTCTGACTGGGAAACAAACACTAGCTAGCCTTACAAGAAACACACTCTGCTTTTGAGAAAAGAGCACTCTTCTACTCTACTGTGTTTACTATGGTGTCCGAACAGTGAGCTTGCTCAGAACAAAAGAACTGTGCTTCACACACACGGGCCATATCTAGTTCAACTCTCCTTAGGAAACAAACAAGAACAGTAGCTCCTCTTCTGTGGAATACACTGTACTTGCTGGGAACAGACGCGAGTGCTATTTTAACTGTGTATGGCAATGATAGCACAATAGTGACTCTTCTTACCAGAAAACAACTCTTGCTCATAGGACCAGAAACTGCATGTAATTCAACTCCATTTAGGACTGGGAAACAAACGCTAGCTCGCCTTACAAGAAACAAACTCTGCTTCTGAGAAAAGAGCACTCTTCTACTCTTCTGTGTTTCCTATAGGGCCAGAAAAATGATCTTGCTCAGAACAAAAGAACTGTGCTTCCTACACACACGGGCCATATCTAGTTCAACTCTGCTTAGGAAACTGCAAGAATAATAGCTCCTCTTCAGTCCAATAAACTGTACTTGCTGGGAATAGACGCGAGTGCTATTTGCACTGTGTATGGCAATGGTAGCACAATAGTGACTCTTCTTACCAGAAAACAACTCTTGCTCGTAGGACCAGAAACTGCATGTGATTCAACTCCATTTAGGACTGGGAAACAAACGCTAGCTCGCCTTACAAGAAACACACTCTGCTTCTGAAAAAAGAGCACTCTTCTACTCTTCTGTGTTTCCTATAGGGCCAGAACAGTGAGCTTGCTCAGAACAAAAGAACTGTGCTTCCTACACACACGGGCCACATCTAGTTCAACTCTGCTTAGGGAAATGACAAGAGCAGTAGCTCCTCTTCAGTCCAATACACTGTACTTGCTGGGAACAGAGGCGAGTGCGATTTGCCCTGTGTATGACAAAGGGAGCACAATAGTGACTTTCCTTTCCAGAAAATAACTCTTGCTTGTATGACCAGAAACTGCATGTGATTCAACTCCATTTTGGACTGGGAAACAAACGCTAGCTCGCCTTAAAAGAAACACGCTCTGCTTTTGTGAAAAGAGCACTCATCTACTCTACAGTGTTTCCTATGGGGTCCGAAAAGTGAGCTTGCTCAGAACAAAAGAACTGTGCTTCACACACAGGGGACATATCTACTTCAACTCTGCTTAAGAAACTGACAAGAACAGTAGCTCCTCTTCTGTCCAATACACTGTACTTGCTGGGAACAGACGCAAGTGCTATTTGCACTGTGTATGGCAATGGTAGCACAATAGTGACTCATCTTACCAGAAAAAAACTCTTGCTCGTAGGACCAGAAACTGCAAGTGATTCAACTCCATTTTGGACTGGGAACCAAACGCTAGCTCGCCTTACAAGAAACACACTCTGCTTTTGAGAAAAGAGCACTCTTCTACTCTTCTGTGTTTCCTATAGGGCCAGAACAGTGAGCTTACTCAGAACAAAAGAACTGTGCTTAATACACACACAGGCCATATCTAGTTCAACTCTGCTTAGGAAACTGACAAGAACAGAAGATCCTCTTCAGTCCAATACAGTTTACATGGTGGGAACAGACGCCACTGCTATTTGCCCTGTGTATGACAATGGGAGCACAATAGTGATTCTTCTTACCAGAAAACAACTCTTGCTCGTAGGACCAGAAACTGCATGGGATTCAACTCCATTTAGGACTGGGAAACAAACGCTAGCTTGCCTTACAAGAAACACACTCTACTTTTGAGAAAAGAGCACTCTTCTATTCTACTGTGTTTCCTATGGGGTCCGAACTGTGAGCTTGCTCAGAACCAAAGAACTTTGCTTCCTACACACACGGGCCATATCTAGTTCATCTGTGCTTAG
This sequence comes from Peromyscus eremicus, assembly GCF_949786415.1. Lineage (NCBI taxonomy): Eukaryota > Metazoa > Chordata > Mammalia > Rodentia > Cricetidae > Peromyscus > Peromyscus eremicus. Next base: position 50,199 of record NW_026735493.1, on the reverse strand, counting down.
GAAACTGACAAGAACAGTAGATCCTCTTCAGTCCAATACACTGTACATGCTGGGAACAGACGCCAGTGCTATTTGCCCTGTGTATGACAATGGGAGCGCAATAGTGACTCTTCTTACCAGAAAACAACTCTTGCTCGTAGTACCAGAAACTGCATGTGATTCAACTCCATTTAGGACTGGGAAACAAACGCTAGCTCGCCTTACAAGAAACACACTCTGCTTTTCAGAAAAGAGCACTCTTCTATTCTACTGTGTTTCCTATGGGGTCCGCACAGTGAGCTTGCTCAGAAAAAAAGAACTGTGCTTCCTACACACACGGGCAATATCTAGTTGAACTCTGCTTAGGAAACTGACAAGAACAGTAGATCCTCTTCAGTCCAATACACTGTACATGCTGGGAACAGACGCCAGTGCTATTTGCCTTGTGTATGACAATGGGAGCACAATAGTGACTCTTCTTACCAGAAAACAACTCTTGATCGTAGGACCAGAAACTGCATGTGATTCAACTCCATTTAGGACTGGGAAACAAACACTAGCTCGCCTTACAAGAAACACACTCTGCTTTTGAGTAAAGAGCACTCTTCTATTCTACAGTTTTTCCTATGTATCCGAACAGTGAGCTTGCTCAGAACAAATAACTGTGCTTCCTACAGACACGGGCCATATCTAGTTCAATTCTGCTTAGGAAACTGACAAGAGCAGTAGCTCCTCTTCAGTCCAATACATTGTACTTGCTGGGAACAGACGCGAGTGCTATTTGCACTGTGTATGGCAAAGGGAGCACAATAGTGACTTTCCTTTCCAGAAAACAACTCTTGCTCATAGGACCAGAAACTGCATGTGATTCAACTCCATTTAGGACTGGGAAACAAATGCTAGCTCGCCTTACAAGAAACACACTCTGCTTTTGAGAAAAGAGCACTCTTCTACTCTATTGTGTTTCCTATAGGCCACAAGACTGAGCTAGCTCAGAACAAAAGAACTGTGCTTCCTACACACACGGGCCATATCTAGTTCAACTCTGCTTAGGAAACTGACAAGAACAGTAGATCCTCTTCAGTCCAATACACTTTACATGCTGGGAACAGACGCCAGTGCTATTTGCCCTGTGTATGGCAATGAGAGCGCAATAGTGACTCTACTTACCATAAAACAACTCTTGCTCGTAGGACCAGAAACTGCATGGGATTGAACTCCATTTAGGACTGGGAAAAAAACGCTAGCTCGCTTTACAAGGAACTCATTCTGCTTTTGAGAAAAGAGCACTCTTCTACTCTACTGTGTTTCCTATAGGGCCAGAAGAGTGAGGTTGCTCAGAACAAAAGAAGTGTACTTCTAACACACACGGGCCATATCTAGTTAAACTTTGCTTAGGAAACTGACAAGAACAGTAGATCCTCTTCAGTCCAATACACTGTACATCCTGGGAACAGACACGAGTCCTATTTGCCCTGTGTATGGCAAAGGGATCACAATAGTGACTCTTCTTACTAGAAAACAACTCTTGCTTGTAGGACCAGAAACTGCATGTGATTCAACTACATTTAGGACTGGGAAACAAACGCTAGCTCGCCTTACAAGAAACACACTCTGCTTTTAAGAAAAGAACACTACTCTACTCTACTGTGTTTCCTATAGGGCCAAAACAGTGAGCTTGCTCAGAACAAAAGGACTGTGCTTCCTACACACACGGCCCATATCTAGTTCAACTCTGCTTAGGAAACTGACAAGAACAGTAGATCATCTTCAGTCCAACACACTGTACATGCTGGGAACAGACGCAGGTGCTATTTGCCCTGTGTATGACAATAGGAGCGCAATAGTGACTCTTATTACCAGAAAACAACTCTTGCTCGTAGGACCAGAACCTGCTTGTGATTCAACTCCATTTAGGACTGGGAAACAAACGCTTGCTCGCCTTACAAGAAACACACTCTGATTTTGAGAAAAGAGCACTCTTCTATTCTACTATGTTTCCTATGGGGTCCGAACATTGAGCTTGCTCAGAACAAAAGAAGGGTGCTTCCTACACACAGGGCATATCTAGTTCAACTCTGCTTAGGAAACTGACAAGAGCAGTAGCTCCCCTTCAGTCCAATACAATGTACATGCTGGGAACAGACGCCAGTGCTATTTGCCCTGTGTATGACAATGGGAGCGCAATAGTGACTCTTCTTACCATAAAACAACTCTTGCGCGTAGGAACAGAAACTGCATGTGATTGAACTCTATTTAGGACTGGGAAACAAACGCTATCTCGCCTTACAAGAAACACACTCTGCTTTGGAGAAAAGAGCACTCTTCTACTCTACTGTGTTTCCTATAGGGCCAGAAGAGTGAGCTTGCTCAGAACAAAAGAAGTGTACTTCCTACACACACGGGCCATATCTAGTTCAACTTTACTTAGGAAACTGACAAGAACAGTAGATCCTCTTCAGTCCAATACAATGTACATCCTGGGAACAGACGGGAGTCCTATTTGCCCTGTGTATGGCAATGGGAGCACAATAGTGACTCTTCTTATTAGAAAACAACTCTTGCTTGTAGGACCAGAAACTGCATGTGATTCAACTCCATTTAGGACTGGGAAACAAAAGCTAGCTCGCCTTATAAGAAACACACTCTGCTTTTGAGAAGAGAGCACTCATCTACTCTACTGTGTTTCCTATAGGGCCAAAACAGTGAGCTTGCTCAGAACAAAAGAACTGTGCTTCCTACACACACCGGCCATATCTAGTTCAACTCTGCTTAGGAAACTGACAAGAACAGTAGATCCTCTTCAGTCCAATACACTGTACATGCTGGGAACAGAGCCAGTGCTATTTGCCCTGTGTATGACAATTCGAGCGCAATAGCGACACTTCTCACCAGAAAACAACTCTTGTTCCTAGGATCAGAAACTGCATGTGATTCAACTCCATTTAGGAGTGGGAAACAAACGCTAGCTCGCCTTACAAGAAACACACTCTGCTTTTGAGAAAGGAGCACTCTTCTACTCTACTGTGTTAACTATGAGGTCCGAGCAGTGAGCTTGATCAGAACAAAAGAAGTGTGCTTTTTACACACACGGGCCATATCTAGTTCAACTTTGCTTAGGAAACTAACAAGAACATTAGATCATCTTCAGTCCAACACACTGTACATGCTGGGAACAGACGCCAGTGCTATTTGCCCTGTGTATGACAATAGGAGCGCAATAGTGACTCTTCTTCCCAGAAAACAACTCTTGCTCGTATGACCAGAAACTGCATGTGATTCAACTCCATTTAGGACTGGGAAACAAACGCAAGCTCGCCTTACAAGAAACACACTCTGATTTTGAGAAAAGAGCACTCTTCTATTCTACTGTGTTTCCTATGGGGTCCGAACAGTGAGCTTGCTCAGAACAATAGAACTGTGCTTCCTACACACACGGGCCATATCTAGTTCAACTCTGCTTAGGAAACTGACAAGAACAGTAGATCCTCTTCAGTCCAATACACTGTACTTGCTGGGAAAAGACACGAGTGCTATTTGCACTGTGTATGGCAAAAGGAGCACAATAGTGACTTTCCTTACCAGAAAACAACTCTTGCTCATAGGACCAGAAACTGCATGTGATTCAGCTCCATTTAGGACTGGGAAACAAATGCTAGTTCGACTTAAAACAAACACACTCTGCTTTTGAGAAATGAGCACTCTTCTACTCTACTGTGTTTTCTATAGGGCCAGAACAGTGAGCTTGCTCAGAACAAAAGAACTGTGCTTCCTACACAAACGGGCCATGTCTAGTTCAACTCTGCTTCGGAAACTGACAAGAACAGTACCTCCTCTTCAGTCAAATACACTGTACTTGCAGGTCGCAGACGCGAGTCCTATTTGCACTGTGTATGGCAATGGGAGCGAAATTGTGACTCCTCTTACCAGAAAACAACTCTTTCTCTTAGGACCGGAAACTCATGAGATTCAAATCTGTTTCTGACTGGGAAACAAACACTAGCTAGCCTTAGAAGAAACACACTCTGCTTTTGAGAAAAGAGCACTCTTCTACTCTACTGTGTTTACTATGGTGTCCGAACAGTGAGCTTGCTCAGAACAAAAGAACTGTGCTTCACACACACGGGCCATATCTAGTTCAACTCTCCTTAGGAAACAAACAAGAACTGTAGCTCCTCTTCTGTGGAATACACTGTACTTGCTGGGAACAGACGCGAGTGCTATTTTAACTGTGTATGGCAATGATAGCACAATAGTGACTCTTCTTACCAGAAAACAACTCTTGCTCATAGGACCAGAAACTGCATGTAATTCAACTCCATTTAGGACTGGGAAACAAACGCTAGCTCGCCTTACAAGAAACAAACTCTGCTTCTGAGAAAAGAACACTCTTCTACTCTTCTGTGTTTCCTATAGGGCCAGAACAGTGAGCTTGCTCAGACCAAAAGAACTATGCTTCCTACACACACGGGCCATAGCTAGTTCAACTCTGCTTAGGAAACTGACAAGAGCAGTAGCTCCTCTTCAGTCCAATACACTGTAATTGCTGGGAACAGACGCGAGTGCTATTTGCACTGTGTATGGCAAAGGGAACACAATAGTGACTTTCCTTTCCAGAAAACAACTCTTGCTCACAGGACCAGAAACTGCATGTGATTCAACTCCATTTAGGACTGGGAAACAAACGCAAGCTCGCCTTACAGGAAACACACTCTGCTTTTGAGAAAAGAGCACTCATCTACTCTACTGTGTTTCCTATAGGCCAGAAGAGTGAGCTTGCTCAGAACAAAAGAACTGTGCTTCCTACACACACGGGCCATATCAAGTTCAACGAAGCTTAGGAAAGTGACAAGAACAGTAGCTCCTCTTCTGTCAAATAAACTGTGCTTGCAAAGAACAGTAGCCAGTGATTTTGCACTGTGTATGGCAATAGGAGCGCAATAGTGACTCCTCTTACCAGAAAACAACTCTTGCTCATAGGACAAGAAACTGCATGTAATTCAACTCCATTTAGGTCTGGGAAACAAACGCTAGCTCACCTTACAAGAAACACACTCTGCTTTTGAGAAAAGAGCACTCTTCTATTCTACTGTGTTTCCTATGGGGTCCGAACAGTGAGCTTGCTCAGAACAAAAGAACTGTGCTTCCTAAAAAAACGGGCCATATCTAGTTCAACTCTGCTTAGGAAACTGACAAGAACAGTTGATCCTCTTCAGTCCAATACACTGTACATGCTGGCAACAGACGCCAGTGCTATTTGCCCTGTGTATGACAATGGGAGCGCAATAGTGACTCTTCTTACCAGAAAACAACTCTTGCTCATAGGATCAGAAACTGCATGTGATTCAACTCCATTTGGAACTGGGAAACAATCGCTAGCTCGCCTTACAAGAACACACTCTGCTTTTGAGAAAAAAGCACTCTTCTACTCCACTGTGTTTCCTATAGGGCCAGAAGAGTGAGCTTGCTCAGAACAAAAGAACTGTGCTTCCTACACACACGGGCCATAGCTAGTTCAACTCTGCTTAGGAAACTGACAAGAACAGTAGCTCCTCTTCTGTCCAATACACTGTACTTGCTGGGAACAGACGCGAGTGCTATTTGCACTGTTTATGGCAAAGGGAGCACAATAGTGACTTTCCTTACCAGAAAACATCCCTTGCTCATAGGACCAGAAACTGCATGTGATTCAACTCGATTTTGGACTGGGAAACACACCCTAGCTCGCCTTACAAGAAACACACTCTGCTTTTGAGAAAAGAGCACTCTTCTATTCTACTGTGTTTCCTATAGAGCCAAAACAGTGAGCTTGCTCAGAACAAAAGAACTGTGCTTCCTACACACACGGGCCATATCTAGTTCAACTCTCCTTAGGAAACTGACAAGAACAGTAGATCCTCTTCAGTCCAATACACTGTACATGCTGGGAACAGACGCCAGTGCTATTTTCCCTGTGTATGTCAATGGGAGCGCAATAGTGACTCTTCTTACCAGAAAACAAATCTTGCTCCTATGATCAGAAACTGCATGTGATTCAATTCAATTTAGGACTGGGAAACAAACGCTAGCTCGCCTTACAAGAAACACACTCTGCTTTTGAGAAAAGAGCACTCTTTTACTCTACTGTGTTTCCTATAGGGCAAGAACATTGAGCTTGCTCAGAACAAAAGAACTGTGCTTCCTACACACACGGGCTATATCTAGTTCAACTCTGCTTAGGAAACTGACAAGAACAGTAGCTCCTCTTCAGTCCAATACACTGTACTTGCTGGGAGCAGACGCGAGTGCTATTTGCAGTGTGTATGACAATGGGAGCGCAATAGTGACTCTTCTTACCAGAAAACAACTCTTATTCGTAGTAGCAGAAATTGCATGGGATTCAACTCCGTTTCTGACTGGGAAACAAACACTAGCTAGCCTTACAAGAAACACACTCTGCTTTTGAGAAAAGAGCACTCATCTACTCTACTGTGTTTCCTATGGGGTCCGAAAAGTGAGCTTGCTCAGAACAAAAGAACTGTGCTTCACACACAGGGGACATATCTACTTCAACTCTGCTTAAGAAACTGACAAGAACAGTAGCTCCTCTTCTGTCCAATACACTGTACTTCCTGGGAACCTACGCGAGTGCTATTTGCACTGTGTATGGCAATGGGAGCACAATAGTGACTCTTCTTACCAGAAAAAAAACTCTTGCTCGTAGGACCAGAAACTGCATGTGATTCAACTCCATTTTGGACTGGGAACCAAACGCTAGCTCGCCTTACAAGAAACACACTCTGCTTTTGAGAAAAGAGCACTCTTCTACTCTTCTGTGTTTCCTATACTGCCAGAAGAGTGAGCTTGCTCAGAACAAAAGAACTGTGCTTCCTACACACACGGGCCCTATCTAGTTCAACTCTGCTTAGGAAACTGACAAGAACAGTAGCTCCTCTTTAGTCTAATACACTGTACTTGCTGGGAACAGACGCGAGTGCTATTTGCCCTGTGTATGGCAATGGGAGCGCAATAGTGACTCTTCTTACCAGAAAACAACTCTTGCTCGTAGGACCAAAAACTGCATGTGATTCAACTCCATTTAGGACTTGGAAACAAACGCTAGCTTGCCTTACAAGAAACACACTCTGCTTTTGAGAAAAGAGCACTCTTCTACTATACTGTGTTTCCTATAGGGCCAGAACAGTGAGCTTGCTCAGAACAAAAGAACTGTGCTTCCTACACACACAGGCCATATCTAGTTCAACTGTGCTTAGGAAACTGACAAGAACAGTAGCTCCGCTTCAGTCCAATACAGTTTACATGCTGGGAACAGACGCCACTGCTATTTGCCCTGTGTATGACAATGGGAGCGCAATAGTGATTCTTCTTACCAGAAAACAACTCTTGCTCGTAGAACCAGAAACTGCATGGGATTCAACTCCATTTACGACTGGGAAACAAACGCTAGCTTGCCTTACAAGAAACACACTCTGCTTTTGAGAAAAGAGCACTCTTCTATTCTACTGTGTTTCCTATGGGGTCCGAACTGTGAGCTTGCTCAGAACCAAAGAACTTTGCTTCCTACACACACGGGCCATACCTAGTTCAACTCTGCTTAAGGAACTGACAAGAATAGTAGCTCCTCTTCAGTCCAATACACTGTACTTGCTGGGAACAGACGCCATTGCTATTTGAACTGTGTATGGCAAAGGGAGCACAATAGTGACTTTCCTTTCCAGAAAACAACTCTTGCTCATAGGACAGAAACTGCATGTGATTCAACTCCATTTAGGACTGGGAAACAAACGCTAGCTCGCCTTACAAGAAACACACTCTGCTTTTCAGAAAAGAGCACTCTTCTATTCTACTGTGTTTCCTATGGGGTCTGCACAGTGAGCTTGCTCAGAAAAAAAGAACTGTGCTTCCTACACACACGGGCAATATCTAGTTCAACTCTGCTTAGGAAACTGACAAGAACAGTAGATCCTCTTCAGTCCAATACACTGTACATGCTGGGAACAGACGCCAGTGCTATTTGCCCTGTGTATGACAATGGGAGGGCAATCGTGACTCTTCTTACCAGAAAACAACTCTTGATCGTAGGACCAGAAACTGCATGTGATTCAACTCCATTTAGGACTGGGAAACAAACACTAGCTCGCCTTACAAGAAACACACTCTGCTTTTGAGTAAAGAGCACTCTTCTATTCTACTGTTTTTCCTATGGAGTCTGAACAGTGAGCTTGCTCAGAACAAAGAACTGTGCTTCCTACAGACACGGGCCATATCTAGTTCAACTCTGCTTAGGAAACTGACAAGAGCAGTAGCTCCTCTTCAGTCCAATACATTCACTTGCTGGGAACAGACGCGAGTGCTATTTGCACTGTGTATGGCAAAGGGAGCACAATAGTGACTTTCCTTTCCAGAAAACAACTCTTTCTCATAGGACCAGAAACTGCATGTGATTCAACTCCATTTAGGACTGGGAAACAAATGCTAGCTCGCCTTACAAGAAACACACTCTGCTTTTGAGAAAAGAGCACTCTTCTACTCTACTGTTTTTCCTATGGGGTCCGAACAGTGAGCTTGCTCAGAACAAAAGAAGTGTGCTTGCTACACACATGAGCCATATCTAGTTCAACTCTGCGTAGGAATCTGACAAGAACTGTAGCTCCTATTCAGTCCAATACACTGTACTAGCTGGGAACAGACGCGAGTGCTACTTGCACTGTGTATGGCAATAGGAGCGCAATAGTGACTCTTCTTATCAGAAAACACCTCTTGCTCATAGGACCAGAAACTGCATGGGATTCAACTCCATTTCTGACTGGGAAACAAACACTAGCTCGCCTTACAAGAAACACACTCTGCTTTTCATAAAAGAGCACTCTTCTACTCTAATGTCTTTTCTATGGGGTCCGAACAGTGAGCTTGCTCAGAACAAAAGAACTGTGCTTCCTACACACAGGGGCCATATCTAGTTCAACTCTGCTTAGGAAACTGACAAGAACAGTAGCTCCGCTTCAGTCCAATACAGTGTACTTGATGGGAACAGACGCGGGTGCTATTTGCACTGAGTATGGCATTTGGAGCGCAATAGTGACTCTTCTTACCAGAAAAAAAACTTTTGCTCGTAGGACCAAAAACTGCATGTGATTCAAATCCTTTTAGGACTGGGAAACAAATGCTAGCTCGCCTTACAAGAAACACACTCTGCTTTTGAGAAAAGAGCACTCTTCTACTCTACTGTGTTTCCTATAGGGCCAGAACAGTGAGATTGCTCAGAACAAAAGAACTGCTTCATACAAATACTGCCATATCTAGTTCAATTCTGCTTAGGAAACTGAAAAGAACAGTAGCTCCTGTTCAGTGCAATACACTGTACATTCTGGGAACAGACACCAGTGCTATTTGCCCTGTGTATGACAATGGGAGCGCAAAAGTGACTCTTATTACCAGAAAACAACTCTTGCTCGTAGGACAAGAAACTGCATGTGATTCAACTCCATTTAGGACTGGCAAACTAACGCTAGCTCGCCTTACAAGAAACACATTCTGCTTTTGAGAAAAGAGCACTCTTCTACTCTAATGTGTTTTCTACGGGGTCTGAACATTGAGCTTGCTCAGAACAAAAGAACTGTGCTTCCTACACACATGGGCCATATCTAGTTCAACTCTGCTTAGGAAACTGACAAGAACAGTAGCTCCTCTTCAGTCCAATACACTGTACTTGCTGGGAACAGACGCGAGTGCTATTTGCACTGTGTATGGCAATGGGAGCGCAATAGTGACTCTTCTTACCAGAAAACAACTCTTGATCGTAGGACCAGAAACTGCATGTGATTCAACTCCATTTAGGACTGGGAAACAAACACTAGCTCGCCTTACAAGAAACACACTCTGCTTTTGAGTAAAGAGCACTCTTCTATTCTACTGTTTTTCCTATGGAGTCTGAACAGTGAGCTTGCTCAGAACAAAGAACTGTGCTTCCTACAGACACGGGCCATATCTAGTTCAACTCTGCTTAGGAAACTGACAAGAGCAGTAGCTCCTCTTCAGTCCAATACATTCACTTGCTGGGAACAGACGCGAGTGCTATTTGCACTGTGTATGGCAAAGGGAGCACAATAGTGACTTTCCTTTCCAGAAAACAACTCTTTCTCATAGGACCAGAAACTGCATGTGATTCAACTCCATTTAGGACTGGGAAACAAATGCTAGCTCGCCTTACAAGAAACACACTCTGCTTTTGAGAAAAGAGCACTCTTCTACTCTATTGTGTTTCCTATAGGCCACAAGACTGAGCTAGCTCAGAACAAAAGAACTGTGCTTCCTACACACACGGGCCATATCTAGTTCAACTCTGCTTAGGAAACTGACAAGAACAGTAGATCCTCTTCAGTCCAATACACTTTACATGCTGGGAACAGACGCCAGTGGTATTTGCCCTGTGTATGACAATGAGAGCGCAATAGTGACTCTACTTACCATAAAACAACTTTTGCTCGTAGGACCAGAAACTGCATGGGATTGAACTCCATTTAGGACTGGGAAACAAGCGCTAGCTCGCCTTACAAGAAACACATTCTGCTTTTGAGAAAAGAGCACTCTTCTACTCTACTGTGTTTCCTATAGGGCCAGAAGAGTGAGGTTGCTCAGAACAAAAGAAGTGTACTTCTAACACACACGGGCCATATCTAGTTAAACTTTGCTTAGGAAACTGACAAGAACAGTAGATTCTCTTCAGTCCAATACACTGTACATCCTGGGAACAGACGCGAGTCCTATTTGCCCTGTGTATGGCAAAGGGATCACAATAGTGACTCTTCTTACTAGAAAACAACTCTTGCTTGTAGGACCAGAAACTGCATGTGATTCAACTACATTTAGGACTGGGAAACAAACGCTAGCTCGCCTTACAAAAAACACACTCTGCTTTTGAGAAAAGAACACTACTCTACTCTACTGTGTTTCCTATAGGGCCAAAACAGTGAGCTTGCTCAGAACAAAAGGACTGTGCTTCCTACACACACGGGCCATATCTAGTTCAACTCTGCTTAGAAAACTGACAAGAACAGTAGCTCCTCTTCTGTCCAATACACTGTACTTGCTGGGAACAGACGCGAGTGCTATTTGCACTGAGTATGGCAATGGTAGCACAATAGTGACTCTTCTTACCAGAAAACAACTCTTGCTCGTAGGACCAGAAACTGCATGTGATTCAACTCCATTTAGGACTGGGAAACAAACGCTAGCTCTCCTTATAAAAAACAAACTCTGCTTCTGAGAAAAGAGCACTCTTCTACTCTTCTGTGTTTCCTATAGGGCCAGAACAGTGAGCTTGCTCAGAACAAAAGAACTGTGCTTCCTACACACACGGGCCATATCCAGTTCAACTCTGCTTAGGAAACTGACAAGAACAGTAGCTCCTTTTCAGTCCAATACACTGTACTTGCTGGGAACAGACGCGAGTGCTATTTGCACTGTTTATGGCAAAGGGAGCACAATAGTGACTTTCCTTACCAGAAAACATCCCTTGCTCGTAGGACCAGAAACTGCATGTGATTCAACTCCATTTTGGACTGGGAAACAAACGCTAGCTTGCCTTACAAGAAAAACACTCTGCTTTTGAGAAAAGAGCACTCTTCTATTCCAATGTGTTTCCTATGGGGTCCGAAAAGTGAGCTTGCTCAGAACAAAAGAACTGTGCTTCCTACACACACGGCCCATATCTAGTTCAACTCTGCTTAGGAAACTGACAAGAACAGTAGATCATCTTCAGTGCAACACACTGTACATGCTGGGAACAGACGCCAGTGCTATTTGCCCTGTGAATGACAATAGGAGCGCAATAGTGACTCTTCTTACCAGAAAACAACTCTTGCTCGTAGGACCAGAACCTGCTTGTGATTCAACTCCATTTAGGACTGGGAAACAAACGCTATCTCGCCTTACAAAAAACACACTCTGCTTTTGAGAAAAGAGCAGTCTTCTACTCTACTGTGTTTTCTAGGGTGTTTGAACAGTGAGCTTGCTCAGAACAAAAGAACTGTGCTTCCTACACACAGGGGCCATATCTAGTTCAACTCTGCTTAGGAAACTGACAAGAACAGTAGCTACGCTTCAGTCCAATACACTGTACTTGCTGGGAACAGACGCGAGTGCTACTTGCACTGTGTATGGAAATGGGAGCGCAATAGTGACTTTCCTTACCAGAAAACAACTCTTGCTCGTAGGACCAGAAACTGCATGGGATTCAACTCCATTTCTGACTGGGAAACAAACACTAGCTCGCCTTACAAGAAACACACTCTGCTTTTGAGAAAAGAGCACTCTTCTACTCTACTGTGTTTCCTATAGTGCCAGAACAGTGAGCTTGCTCAGAACAAAAGAACTGTGCTTCCTACACACACGGGCCATATCTAGTTCAACTCTGCTAAGGAAACTGATAAGAACAGTAGCTCCGCTTCAGTCCAATACACTGTACTTGCTGGGAACAGATGCGAGTGCTATTTGCACTGTGTATGGCAATGGGAGCGCAATAGTGACTTTATTACCAGAAAACAACTCTTGCTTGTAGGACCAAAAACTGGATGTGATTCAACTCCATTTAGGACTGGGAAACAAACGCTAGCTCGCCTTACAAGAAACACACTCTGCTTTTGAGAAAAGAGCAGTCTTCTACTCTACTGTGTTTCCTATGGGGTCCGAACAGTGAGCTTGCTCAGTAAAGAACTGTGCTTCCTACACACACGAGCCATATCTAGTTCAACTCTGCTTAGGAAACTGACAAGAACAGTAGCTCCTCTTCAGTCCAATACACTGTACTATCTGGGAACAGACGCGAGTGCTGTTTGCCCTGTGTATGGCAATAGGAGCACAATAGTGACTCTTCTTATCAGAAAACAACTCTTAGTCATAGGACAAGAAACTGCATGGGATTCAACTCCATTTCTGACTGGGAAACAAACACTAGCTTGCCTTACAAGAAAGACTCTCTGATTTTGAGAAAAGAGCACTCTTCTACTCTACTGTGTTTCCTATGGGGTCCAAATAGTGAGCTTGCTCAGAACAAAAGAACTGTGCTTCCTACACACAGGGGCCATATCTAGTTCAACTCTGCTTAGGAAACTGACCAGAACAGTAGCTCCGCTTCAGTCCAATACACTGTACTTGCTGGGAACAGACGCCACTGGTATTTGCTCTGTGTACGACAATGGGAGCGCAATAGTGACTCTTCTTACCAGAAAACAACTCTTGTTCGTAGGACCAGAAACTGCATGGGATTCAACTCCATTTTTGACTGGAAAACAAACACTATCTCGCGTTACAAGAAACATACTCTCCTTTTGAGAAAAGAGCACTCTTCTACTCTAATGTGTTTCCTATGGGGTCCGAATAGTGAGCTTGCTCAGAACAAAAGAACTGTGCTTCCTACACACATGGGCCATATCTAGTTCAACTCTGCTTAGGAAACTGACAAGAACAGTAGCTCCGCTTCAGTCCAATACAGTGTACTTGCTGGGAACAGACGCGAGTGCTATTTGCACTGAGTATGGAAATGGGAGCTCAATAGTGACTTTCCTTACCAGAAAACAACTCTTGCTCGTAGGACCAAAAACTGCATGTGATTCAAATCCTTTTAGGACTGGGAAAAAAATGCTAGCTCGCCTTACAAGAAACACACTCTGCTTTTGAGAAAAGAGCACTCTTCTACTCTACTGTGTTTCCTATAGGGCCAGAACAGTGAGATTGCTCAGAACAAAAGAACTGTGCTTCATACAAATACTGCCATATCTAGTTCAATTCTGCTTAGGAAACTGAAAAGAACAGTAGCTCCTGTTCAGTGCAATACACTGTACATTCTGGGAACAGACACCAGTGCTATTTGCCCTGTGTATGACAATGGGAGCGCAATAGTGACTCTTATTACCAGAAAACAACTCTTGCTCGTAGGACAAGAAACTGCATGGGATTCAACTCCATTTAAGACTGGGAAACTAACGCTAGCTCGCCTTACAAGAAACACACTCTGCTTTTGAGAAAAGAGCACTCTTCTACTCTAATGTGTTTTCTATGGGGTCCGAACATTGAGCTTGCTCAGAACAAAAGAACAGTGCTTCCTACACACACGGGCCATATCTAGTTCAACTCTGCTTAGGAAACTGACAAGAACAGTAGTTCCTCTTCAGTCCAATACACTGTACTTGCTGGGAACAGACGCGAGTGCTATTTGCACTGTGTATGGCAATAGGAGCGCAATAGTGACTTTCCTTACCAGAAAACAACTCTTGCTCGTAGGACCAGAAACTGCATGTGATTCAGCTCCATTTAGGACTGGGAAACAAACGCTAGCTCGCCTTACAAGAAACACACTCTGCTTTTGAGAAAAGAGCACTCTTCTACTGTACTGTGTTTCTTATAGGGCCAGAAGAGTGAGCTTGCTCAGAACAAAAGAACTGTGCTTCCTACAAATACTGCCATATCTAGTTCAATTCTGCTTAGGAAACTGAAAAGAACAGTAGCTCCTGTTCAGTCCAATACACTGTACATGCTGGGAACAGACGCCGGTGCTATTTGCCCTGTGTATGACAATGGGAGCGCAATAGTGACTCTTCTTACCAGAAAACAACTCTTGCTCGTAGGACAAGAATCTGCATGTGATTCAACTCCATTTAGGACTGGGAAACAAACGCTATCTCGCCTAACAAGAAACACACTCTGCTTTTGAGAAAAGAGCACTCTTCTACTGGACTGTGTATCCTATGGGGTCCGAACAGTGAGCTTGCTCAGAACAAAAGAACTGGGCTTCCTACACACACGGGCCATATCTAGTTCAACTCTGCTTAGGAAACTGACAAGAACAGTAGCTCCGCTTCAGTCCAATACACTGTACTTGCTGGGAACAGATGCGAGTGCTATTTACACTGTGTATGGCAATGGGAGCGCAACAGTGACTTTATTACCAGAAAACAACTCTAGCTCCTAAGACCAAAAACTGGATGTGATTCAACTCCATTTAGGACTGGGAAACAAACGCTAGCTCACCTTACAAGAAACACACTCTGCTTTTGAGAAAAGAGCACTCTTCTACTCCACTGTGTTTATTATGGGGTCCGAACAGTGACCTTGCTCAGAACAAAAGAACTGTGCTTCCTACACACACGGACCATATGTAGTTCAACTCTGCTTAGGAAACTGACAAGAACAGTAGCTCCTATTCAGTCCAATACACTGTACTTGCTCGGAACAGACGCCAGTGCTATTTGCACTGTGTATGGCAATAGGAGCACAATAGTGACTCTTCTTATCAGAAAACAACTCTTGCTCATAGGACCAGAACCTGCATGGGATTCAACTCCATTTCTGACTGGGAAACAAACACTAGCTCGCCTTACAAGAAAGACACTCCGATTTTGAGAAAAGAGCACTCTTCTATTCTACTGTGTTTCCTATGGGGTCCGAATAGTGAGCTTGCTCAGAACAAAAGAACTGTGCTTCCTACACACAGGGGCCATATCTAGTTCAACTCTGCTTAGGAAACTGACAAGAACAGTAGCTCCGCTTCAGTCCAATACACTGCACTTGCTGGGAACAGACACGAGTGCTATTTGCACTGTGTATGTAAATGGGAGCGCAATAGTGACTTTCCTTACCAGAAAACAACTCTTGGTCGTAGGACAAAAAACTGCATGTGATTCAACTCCATTTAGGACTGGGAAACAAACGCTATCTCGCCTTACAAAAAACACACTCTGCTTTTGAGAAAAGAGCACTCTTCTACTTTACTGTGTTTTTTAGGGTGTCTGAACAGTGAGCTTGCTCCGAACAAAAGTACTGTGCTTCCTACACACATGGGCCATATCTAGTTCATCTCTGCTTAGGAAACTGACAAGAACAGTAGCTCCGCTTCAGTCCAATACACTGTACTTGCTGGGAACAGACGCCAGTGCTATTTGCACTGTGTATGGCAATGGGAGCGCAATAGTGACTTTCCTTAACAGAAAACAACTCTTGCTCATAGGACCAGAAACTGCATGGGATTCAAATCCATTTCTGACTGGGAAACAAACACTAGCTAGCCTTATAAGAAAGACACTCTGATTTTGAGAAAAAAGCACTCTTCTACTCTACTGTGTTTCCTATGGGGTCCGAATAGTGAGCTTGGTCAGAACAAAAGAACTGTGCTTCCTACACACAGGGGCCATATCTAGTTCAACTCTGCTTAGGAAACTGACAAGAACAGTAGCTACGCTTCAGTCCAATACACTGTACTTGCTGGGAACAGACGCGAGTGCTATTTGCACTGTGTATGGAAATGGGAGCGCAATAGTGACTTTCCTTAACAGAAAACAACTCTTGCTCATAGAACCAGAAACTGCATGGGATTCAACTCCATTTCTGACTGGGAAACAAACACTAGCTCGCCTTATAAGAAAGACACTCTGATTTTGAGAAAAGAGCACTCTTCTACTCTACTGTGTTTCCTATGGGGTCCGAATAGTGAGCTTGCTCAGAACAAAAGAACTGTGCTTCCTACACACAGGGGCCATATCTAGTTCAACTCTGCTTAGGAAACTGACAAGAAGAGTAGCTACGCTTCAGTCGAATACACTGTACTTGCTGGGAACAGACGCGAGTGCTATTTGCACTGTGTATGGAAATGGGAGCGCAATAGTGACTTTCCTTACCAGAAAACAACTCTTGCTCGTAGGACCAGAAACTGCATGGGATTCAACTCCATTTCTGACTGAGAAACAAACACTAGCTCTCCTTACAAGAAACACACTCTGCTTTTGAGAAAAGAGCAGTCTTCTACTCTACTGTGTTTCCTATGGAGTTCGAACAGTGAGCTTGCTCAGAACAAAAGAACTGGGCTTCCTACACACACGGGCCATATCTAGTTCAACTCTGCTTAGGAAACTGACAAGAACAGTAGCTCCGCTTCAGTCCAATACACTGTACTTGCTGGGAACAGATGCGAGTGCTATTTACACTGTGTATGGCAATGGGAGCGCAACAGTTACTTTATTACCAGAAAACAACTCTAGCTCCTAGGACCAAAAACTGGATGTGATTCAACTCCATTTATGACTGGGAAACAAACGCTAGCTCACCTTACAAGAAACACACTCTGCTTTTGAGAAAAGAGCACTCTTCTACTCTACTGTGTTTCCAATGGGGTCCGAACAGTGACCTTGCTCAGAACAAAAGAACTGTGCTTCCTACACACACGGACCATATGTAGTTCAACTCTGCTTAGGAAACTGACAAGAACAGTAGCTCCTATTCAGTCCAATACACTGTACTTGCTGGGAACAGACGCCAGTGGTATTTGAACTGTGTATGGCAATAGGAGCACAATAGTGACTCTTCTTATCAGAAAACAACTCTTGCTCATAGGACCAGAAACTGCATGGGATTCACCTCCATTTCTGACTGGGAAACAAACACTAGCTCGCCTTACAAGAAAGACACTATGATTTTGAAAAAAGAGCACTCTTCTACCCTACTGTGTTTCCTACGGGGTCCGAATAGTGAGCTTGCTCAGAACAAAAGAACTGTGCTTCCTACACACAGGAGCCATATCGAGTTCAAATCTGCTTAGGAAACTGACAAGAACAGTAGCTCCGCTTCAGTCCAATACACTGCACTTGCTGGGAACAGACGCGAGTGCTATTTGCACTGTGTATGTAAATGGGAGCGCAATAGTGACTTTCCTTACCAGAAAACAACTCTTGCTCGTAGGACCAGAAACTGCATGGGATTCAACACCATTTCTGACTGGGAAACAAACACTAGCTCTCCTTACAAGAAACACACTCTGCTTTTGAGAAAAGAGCAGTCTTCTACTCTACTGTGTTTCCTATGGAGTTCGAACAGTGAGCTTGCTCAGAACAAAAGAACTGTGCTTCCTACACACACGGGCCATATCTAGTTCAAATCTGCTTAGGAAACTGACAAGAACAGTAGCTCCGCTTCAGTCCAATACACTGTACTTGCAGGGAACAGATGCCAGTGCTATTTGCACTGTGTATGGCAATGGGAGCGCAATAGTGACTTTATAACCAGAAAACAACTCTTGCTCGTAGGACCAAAAACTGCATGTGATTCAACTCCATTTAGGACTGGGAAACAAACGCTAGCTCGCCTTACAAGAAACACACTCTGCTTTTGAGAAAAGAGCACTCTTCTACTGTACTGTGTTTCTTATAGGGCCAGAAGAGCGAGCTTGCTCAGAACAAAAGAACTGTGCTTCCTACAAATACTGCCATATCTAGTTCAATTCTGCTTAGGAAACTGAAAAGAACAGTAGCTCCTGTTCAGTCCAATACACTGTACATGCTGGGAACAGATGCCGGTGCTATTTGCCCTGTGTATGACAATGGGAGCACAATAGTGACTCTTCTTACCAGAAAACAACTCTTGCTCGTAGGACAAGAATCTGCATGTGATTCAACTCCATTTAGGACTGGGAAACAAACGCTATCTCGCCTAACAAGAAACACACTCTGCTTTTGAGAAAAGAGCACTCTTCTACTGGACTGTGTATCCTATGGGTTCCGAACAGTGAGCTTGCTCAGAACAAAAGAACTGGGCTTCCTACACACACGGGCCATATCTAGTTCAACTCTGCTTAGGAAACTGACAAGAACAGTAGCTCCGCTTCAGTCCAATACACTGTACTTGCTGGGAACAGATGCGAGTGCTATTTACACTGTGTATGGCAATGGGAGCGCAAAAGTGACTTTATTACCAGAAAACAACTCTAGCTCCTAGGACCAAAAACTGGATGTGATTCAACTCCATTTAGAACTGGAAAACAAACGCTAGCTCACCTTACAAGAAACACACTCTGCTTTTGAGAAAAGAGCACTCTTCTACTCTACTGTGTTTCCTATGGGGTCCGAACAGTGAGCTTGCTCAGAACAAAAGAACTGTGCTTCCTACACACACGGAGCATATGTAGTTCAACTCTGCTTAGGAAACTGACAAGAACAGTAGCTCCTATTCAGTCCAATACACTGTACTTGCTGGGAACAGACGCCAGTGCTATTTGCACTGTGTATGGCAATAGGAGCACAATAGTGACTCTTCTTATCCAAAAACAACTCTTGCTCATAAGACCAGAAACTGCATGGGATTCAACTCCATTTCTGACTGGGAAACAAACACTAGCTCGCCTTACAAGAAAGACACTATGATTTTGAGAAAAGAGCACTCTTCTACCCTACTGTGTTTCCTACGGGGTCCGAATAGTGAGCTTGCTCAGAACAAAAGAACTGTGCTTCCTACACACAGGGGCCATATCTAGTTCAACTCTGCTTAGGAAACTGACAAGAACAGTAGCTCCGCTTCAGTCCAATACACTGCACTTGCTGGGAACAGACGCGAGTGCTATTTGCACAGTGTATGTAAATGGGAGCGCAACAGTGACTTTCCTTACCAGAAAACAACTCTTGGTCGTAGGACAAAAAACTGCATGTGATTCAACTCCATTTAGGACTGGGAAACAAACGCTATCTCGCCTTACAAAAAACACACTCTGCTTTTGAGAAAAGAGCACTCTTCTACTCTACTGTGTTTCCTATGGAGTTCGAACAGTGAGCTTGCTCAGAACAAAAGAACTGTGCTTCCTACACACACGGGCCATATCTAGTTCAAATCTGCTTAGGAAACTGACAAGAACAGTAGCTCCGCTTCAGTCCAATACACTGTACTTGCTGGGAACAGATGCGAGTGCTATTTGCACTGTGTATGGCAATGGGAGCGCAATAGTGACTTTATTACCAGAAAACAACTCTTGCTCGTAGGACCAAAAACTGCATGTGATTCAACTCCATTTAGGACTGGGAAACAAATGCTAGCTCGCCTTACAAGAAACACACTCTGCTTTTGAGAAAAGAGCACTCTTCTACTGTACTGTGTTTCTTATAGGGCCAGAAGAGTGAGCTTGCTCAGAACAAAAGAACTGTGCTTCCTACAAATACTGCCATATCTAGTTCAATTCTGCTTAGGAAACTGAAAAGAAGAGTAGCTCCTGTTCAGTCCAATACACTGTACATGCTGGGAACAGATGCCGGTGCTATTTGCCCTGTGTATGACAATGGGAGCGCAATAGTGACTCTTCTTACCAGAAAACAACTCTTGCTCGTAGGACAAGAATCTGCATGTGATTCAAATCCATTTAGGACTGGGAAACAAACGCTAGCTCGCCTAACAAGAAACACACTCTGCTTTTGAGAAAAGAGCACTCTTCTAATGGACTGTGTACCCTATGGGGTCCGAACAGTGAGCTTGCTCAGAACGAAAGAACTGTGCTTCCTACACACACGGGCCATGTGTAGTTCAACTCTGCTTAGGAAACTGACAAGAACAGTAGCTCCTATTCAGTCCAATACACTGTACTTGCTGGGAACAGACGCCAGTGCTATTTGCACTTTGTATGGCAATAGGAGCACAATAGTGACTCTTCTTATCAGAAAACAACTCTTGCTCATAGGACCAGAAACTGCATGGGATTCAACTCCATTTCTGACTGGGAAACAAACACTAGCTCGCCTTACAAGAAACACACTCTGATTTTGAGAAAAGAGCACTCTTCTACTCTACTGTGTTTCCTACGGGGTCCGAATAGTGAGCTTGCTCAGAACAAAAGAACTGTGCTTGCTACACACAGGGGCCATATCTAGTTCAACTCTGCTTAGGAAACTGACAAGAACAGTAGCTCCGCTTCAGTCCAATACACTGCACTTGCTGGGAATAGACGCGAGTGCTATTTGCACTGTGTATGTAAATGGGAGCGCAATAGTGACTTTCCTTACCAGAAAACAACTCTTGGTCGTAGGACAAAAAACTGCATGTGATTCAACTCCATTTAGGACTGGGAAACAAACGCTATCTCGCCTTACAAAAAACACACTCTGCTTTTGAGAAAAGAGCACTCTTCTACTCTACTGTGTTTTCTAGGGTGTTTGAACAGTGAGCTTGCTCCGAAAAAAAGTACTGTGCTTCCTACACACATGGGCCATATCTAGTTCATCTCTGCTTAGGAAACTGACAAGAACAGTGGCTCCGCTTCAGTCCAATACACTGTACTTGCTGGGAACAGATGCGAGTGCTAGTTGCACTGTGTATGGCAATGGGAGCGCAATAGTGACTTTATTACCAGAAAACAACTCTTGCTCGTAGGACCAAAAACTGGATGTGATTCAACTCCATTTAGGACTGGGAAACAAACGCTAGCTCGCCTTACAAGAAACACACTCTGCTTTTGAGAACAGAGCAGTCTTCTACTCTACTGTGTTTCCTATGGGTTCCGAACAGTGAGCTTGCTCAGAACAAAAGAACTGTGCTTCCTACACACACGAGCCATATCTAGTTCAACTCTGCTTAGGAAACTGACAAGAACAGTAGCTCCTCTTCAGTCCAATACACTGTACTAGCTGGGAACAGACGCGAGTGCTATTTGCCCTGTGTATGGCAATAGGAGCACAATAGTGACTCTTCTTATCAGAAAACAACTCTTAGTCATAGGACAAGAAACTGCATGGGATTGAACTCCATTTCTGACTGGGAAACAAACACTAGCTTGCCTTACAAGAAAGACTCTCTGATTTTGAGAAAAGAGCACTCTTCTACTCTACTGTGTTTCCTATGGGGTCCAAATAGTGAGCTTGCTCAGAACAAAAGAACTGTGCTTCCTACACACAGGGGCCATATCTAGTTCAACTCTGCTTAGGAAACTGACAAGAACAGTAGCTCCGCTTCAGTACAATACACTGTAATAGCTGGGAACAGACGCGAGTGCTATTTGCACTGTGTATGGAAATGGGAGCGCAATAGTGACTTTCCTTACCAGAAAACAACTCTTGGTCGGAGGACCAAAAACTGCATGTGATTCAACTCCATTTAGGACTGGGAAACAAATACTAGCTTGCCTTACAAGAAACACACTCTGCTTTTGAGAAAAGAGCACTCTTCTACTCTACTGTGTTTCCTAGGGGGTCCGAACAGTGAGATTGCTCAGAACAAAAGAACTGTGCTTCTTACACACACGGGCCATATCTAGTTCATCTCTGCTTAGGAAACTGACAAGAACAGTAGCTCCGCTTCAGTCCAATACACTGTACTTGCTGGGAACAGACGCGAGTGCTATTTGCACTGTGTATGGAATTGGGAGCGCAATAGTGACTTTCCTTACCAGAAAACACCTCTTGCTCGTAGGACCAGAAACTGCATGGGAATCAACTCCATTTCTGACAGGGAAACAAACACTAGCTCGCCTTACAAGAAACACACTCTGCTTTTGAGAAAAGAGCACTCTTCTACTCTACTGTGTTTCCTATGGAGTTGGAACAGTGAGCTTGCTCAGAACAAAAGAACTGTGCATCCTACACACACGGGCCATATCTAGTTCAAATCTGCTTAGGAAACTGACAAGAACAGTAGCTCCGCTTCATTCCAATACACTGTACTTGCTGGGAACAGATGCGAGTGCTATTTGCACTGTGTATGGCAATGGGAGCGCAATAGTGACTTTATTACCAGAAAACAACTGTTGCTCGTAGGACCAAAAACTGCATGTGTTTCAACTCCATTTAGGACTGCGAAACAAACGCTAGCTCGCCTTACAAGAAACACACTCTGCTTTTGAGAAAAGAGCACTCTTCTACTGTACTGTGTTTCTTATAGGGCCAGAAGAGTTAGCTTGCTCAGAACAAAAGAACTCTGCTTCCTACAAATACTGCCATATCTAGTTCAATTCTCCTTAGGAAACTGAAAAGAACAGTAGCTCCTGTTCAGTCCAATACACTGTACATGCTGGGAACAGACGCCAGTGCTATGTGCCCTGTGTATGACAATGGGAGCGCAATAGTGACTCTTCTTACCAGAAAACAACTCTTGCTCGTAGGACAAGAATCTGCATGTGATTCAATTCCATTTAGGACTGGGAAACAAACGCTAGCTCGCCTAACAAGAAACACACTCTGCTTTTGAGAAAAGAGCACTCTTCTACTCGACTGTGTATCCTATGGGGTCCGAACAGTGAGCTTGCTCAGAACAAAAGAACTGGGCTTCCTACACACACGGGCCATATGTAGTTCAACTCTGCTTAGGAAACTGACAAGAACAGTAGCTCCTATTCAGTCCAATACACTGTACTTGCTGGGAACAGATGCCAGTGCTATTTGCACTGTGTATGGCAATAGGAGCACAATAGTGACTCTTCTTATCAGAAAACAACTCTTGCTCATAGGACCAGAAACTGCATGGGATTCAACTCCATTTCTGACTGGGAAACAAACACTAGCTCGCCTTACAAGAAAGACACTCTGCTTTTGAGAAAAGAGCACTCTTCTACTCTACTGTGTTTTCTAGGGGGTCTGAACAGTGAGCTTGATCAGAACAAAAGTACTGTGCTTCCTACACACACGGGCCATATGTAGTTCAACTCTGCTTAGGAAACTGACAAGAACAGTAGCTCTGCTTCAGTCCAATACACTGTACTTGCTGGGAACAGATGCGAGTGCTATTTGCACTGTGTATGGCAATGGGAGCGCAATAGTGACTTTAATACCAGAAAACAACTCTTGCTCGTAGGACCAAAAACTGCATGTGATTCAACTCCATTTAGGACTGGGAAACAAACGCTAGCTCGCCTTACAAGAAACACACTCTGCTTTTGAGAACAGAGCAGTCTTCTACTCTACTGTGTTTTCTATGGGGTCCGAACAGTGAGCTTGCTCAGAACAAAAGAACTGTGCTTCCTACACACACGGACCATATGTAGTTCAACTCTGCTTAGGAAACTGACAAGAACAGTAGCTCCTATTCAGTCCAATACACTGTACTTGCTGGGAACAGACGCCAGTGCTATTTGCACTGTGTATGGCAATAGGAGCACAATACTGACTCTTCTTATCAGAAAACAACTCTTGCTCATAGGACCAGAAACTGCATGGGATTCAACTCCATTTCTGACTGGGAAACAAACACTAGCTCGCCTTACAAGAAAGACACTCCAATTTTGAGAAAAGAGCACTCTTCTACTCTACTGTGTTTCCTATGGGGTCCGAATAGTGAGCTTGCTCAGAACAAAAGAACTGTGCTTCCTACACACAGGGGCCATATCTAGTTCAACTCTGCTTAGGAAACTGACAAGAACATTAGCTCCGCTTCAGTCCAATACACTGCACTTGCTGGGAACAGAGGCGAGTGCTATTTGCACTGTGTATGTAAATGGGAGCGCAATAGTGACTTTCCTTACCAGAAAACAACTCTTGGTCGTAGGACAAAAAACTGCATGTGATTCAACTCCATTTAGGACTGGGAAACAAACGCTATCTCGCCTTACAAAAAACACACTCTGCTTTTGAGAAAAGAGCACTCTTCTACTCTACTGTGTTTTCTAGGGTGTCTGAACAGTGAGCTTGCTCCGAACAAAAGTACTGTGCTTCCTACACACATGGGCCATATCTAGTTCATCTCTGCTTAGGAAACTGACAAGAACAGTAGCTACGCTTCAGTCCAATACACTGTACTTGCTGGGAACAGATGCGAGTGCTATTTGCACTGTGTATGGCAATGGGAGCGCAATAGTGACTTTATAACCAGAAAACAACTCTTGCTCGTAGGACCAAAAACTGCATGTGATTCAACTCCATTTAGGACTGGGAAACAAACGCTAGCTCGCCTTACAAGAAACACACTCTGCTTTTGAGAAAAGAGCACTCTTCTACTGTACTGTGTTTCTTATAGGGCCAGAAGAGTGAGCTTGCTCAGAACAAAAGAACTGTGCTTCCTACAAATACTGCCATATCTAGTTCAATTCTGCTTAGGAAACTGAAAAGAACAGTAGCTCCTGTTCAGTCCAATACACTGTACATGCTGGGAACAGACGCCGGTGCTATTTGCCCTGTGTATGACAATGGGAGCGCAACAGTGACACTTCTTACCAGAAAACAACTCTTGCTCGTAGGACAAGAATCTGCATGTGATTCAACTACATTTAGGACTGGGGTACAAACGTTAGCTCGCCTTACAAGAAACACACTCTGCTTTTGAGAAAAGAGCACTCTTCTAGTCTACTGTTTTTCCTATGGGGTCCGAACAGTGAGCTTGCTCAGAACAAAAGAAGTGTGCTTGCTACACACATGGGCCATATCTAGTTCAACTCTGCGTAGGAATCTGACAAGAACTGTAGCTCCTATTCAGTCCAATACACTGTACTAGCTGGGAACAGAGGCGAGTGCTACTTGCACTGTGTATGGCAATAGGAGCGCAATAGTGACTCTTCTTATCAGAAAACACCTCTTGCTCATAGGACCAGAAACTGCATGGGATTCAACTCCATTTCTGACTGGGAAACAAACACTAGCTCGCCTTACAAGAAACACACTCTGCTTTTCATAAAAGAGCACTCTTCTACTCTAATGTCTTTTCTATGGGGTCCGAACAGTGAGCTTGCTCAGAACAAAAGAACTGTGCTTCCTACACACAGGGGCCATATCTAGTTCAACTCTGCTTAGGAAACTGACAAGAACAGTAGCTCCGCTTCAGTCCAATACAGTGTACTTGATGGGAACAGACGCGGGTGCTATTTGCACTGAGTATGGCATTTGGAGCGCAATAGTGACTCTTCTTACCAGAAAAAAAACTTTTGCTCGTAGGACCAAAAACTGCATGTGATTCAAATCCTTTTAGGACTGGGAAACAAATGCTAGCTCGCCTTACAAGAAACACACTCTGCTTTTGAGAAAAGAGCACTCTTCTACTCTACTGTGTTTCCTATAGGGCCAGAACAGTGAGATTGCTCAGAACAAAAGAACTGCTTCATACAAATACTGCCATATCTAGTTCAATTCTGCTTAGGAAACTGAAAAGAACAGTAGCTCCTGTTCAGTGCAATACACTGTACATTCTGGGAACAGACACCAGTGCTATTTGCCCTGTGTATGACAATGGGAGCGCAAAAGTGACTCTTATTACCAGAAAACAACTCTTGCTCGTAGGACAAGAAACTGCATGTGATTCAACTCCATTTAGGACTGGCAAACTAACGCTAGCTCGCCTTACAAGAAACACATTCTGCTTTTGAGAAAAGAGCACTCTTCTACTCTAATGTGTTTTCTACGGGGTCTGAACATTGAGCTTGCTCAGAACAAAAGAACTGTGCTTCCTACACACATGGGCCATATCTAGTTCAACTCTGCTTAGGAAACTGACAAGAACAGTAGCTCCTCTTCAGTCCAATACACTGTACTTGCTGGGAACAGACGCGAGTGCTATTTGCACTGTGTATGGCAATGGGAGCGCAATAGTGACTCTTCTTACCAGAAAACAACTCTTGATCGTAGGACCAGAAACTGCATGTGATTCAACTCCATTTAGGACTGGGAAACAAACACTAGCTCGCCTTACAAGAAACACACTCTGCTTTTGAGTAAAGAGCACTCTTCTATTCTACTGTTTTTCCTATGGAGTCTGAACAGTGAGCTTGCTCAGAACAAAGAACTGTGCTTCCTACAGACACGGGCCATATCTAGTTCAACTCTGCTTAGGAAACTGACAAGAGCAGTAGCTCCTCTTCAGTCCAATACATTCACTTGCTGGGAACAGACGCGAGTGCTATTTGCACTGTGTATGGCAAAGGGAGCACAATAGTGACTTTCCTTTCCAGAAAACAACTCTTTCTCATAGGACCAGAAACTGCATGTGATTCAACTCCATTTAGGACTGGGAAACAAATGCTAGCTCGCCTTACAAGAAACACACTCTGCTTTTGAGAAAAGAGCACTCTTCTACTCTATTGTGTTTCCTATAGGCCACAAGACTGAGCTAGCTCAGAACAAAAGAACTGTGCTTCCTACACACACGGGCCATATCTAGTTCAACTCTGCTTAGGAAACTGACAAGAACAGTAGATCCTCTTCAGTCCAATACACTTTACATGCTGGGAACAGACGCCAGTGGTATTTGCCCTGTGTATGACAATGAGAGCGCAATAGTGACTCTACTTACCATAAAACAACTCTTGCTCGTAGGACCAGAAACTGCATGGGATTGAACTCCATTTAGGACTGGGAAACAAGCGCTAGCTCGCCTTACAAGAAACACATTCTGCTTTTGAGAAAAGAGCACTCTTCTACTCTACTGTGTTTCCTATAGGGCCAGAAGAGTGAGGTTGCTCAGAACAAAAGAAGTGTACTTCTAACACACACGGGCCATATCTAGTTAAACTTTGCTTAGGAAACTGACAAGAACAGTAGATTCTCTTCAGTCCAATACACTGTACATCCTGGGAACAGACGCGAGTCCTATTTGCCCTGTGTATGGCAAAGGGATCACAATAGTGACTCTTCTTACTAGAAAACAACTCTTGCTTGTAGGACCAGAAACTGCATGTGATTCAACTACATTTAGGACTGGGAAACAAACGCTAGCTCGCCTTACAAAAAACACACTCTGCTTTTGAGAAAAGAACACTACTCTACTCTACTGTGTTTCCTATAGGGCCAAAACAGTGAGCTTGCTCAGAACAAAAGGACTGTGCTTCCTACACA
The DNA here is from genome assembly GCF_949786415.1 of Peromyscus eremicus. Taxonomy (NCBI): domain Eukaryota; kingdom Metazoa; phylum Chordata; class Mammalia; order Rodentia; family Cricetidae; genus Peromyscus; species Peromyscus eremicus. The sequence continues at coordinate 22,675 of NW_026735493.1, read as the reverse complement.
CACGGGCCATATCTAGTTCAACTCTGCTTAGAAAACTGACAAGAACAGTAGCTCCTCTTCTGTCCAATACACTGTACTTGCTGGGAACAGACGCGAGTGCTATTTGCACTGAGTATGGCAATGGTAGCACAATAGTGACTCTTCTTACCAGAAAACAACTCTTGCTCGTAGGACCAGAAACTGCATGTGATTCAACTCCATTTAGGACTGGGAAACAAACGCTAGCTCTCCTTATAAAAAACAAACTCTGCTTCTGAGAAAAGAGCACTCTTCTACTCTTCTGTGTTTCCTATAGGGCCAGAACAGTGAGCTTGCTCAGAACAAAAGAACTGTGCTTCCTACACACACGGGCCATATCCAGTTCAACTCTGCTTAGGAAACTGACAAGAACAGTAGCTCCTCTTCAGTCCAATACACTGTACTTGCTGGGAACAGACGCGAGTGCTATTTGCACTGTTTATGGCAAAGGGAGCACCATAGTGACTTTCCTTACCAGAAAACATCCCTTGCTCGTAGGACCAGAAACTGCATGTGATTCAACTCCATTTTGGACTGGGAAACAAACGCTAGCTTGCCTTACAAGAAAAACACTCTGCTTTTGAGAAAAGAGCACTCTTCTATTCCAATGTGTTTCCTATGGGGTCCGAAAAGTGAGCTTGCTCAGAACAAAAGAACTGTGCTTCCTACACACACGGCCCATATCTAGTTCAACTCTGCTTAGGAAACTGACAAGAACAGTAGATCATCTTCAGTGCAACACACTGTACATGCTGGGAACAGACGCCAGTGCTATTTGCCCTGTGAATGACAATAGGAGCGCAATAGTGACTCTTCTTACCAGAAAACAACTCTTGCTCGTAGGACCAGAACCTGCTTGTGATTCAACTCCATTTAGGACTGGGAAACAAACGCTATCTCGCCTTACAAAAAACACACTCTGCTTTTGAGAAAAGAGCAGTCTTCTACTCTACTGTGTTTTCTAGGGTGTTTGAACAGTGAGCTTGCTCAGAACAAAAGAACTGTGCTTCCTACACACAGGGGCCATATCTAGTTCAACTCTGCTTAGGAAACTGACAAGAACAGTAGCTACGCTTCAGTCCAATACACTGTACTTGCTGGGAACAGACGCGAGTGCTACTTGCACTGTGTATGGAAATGGGAGCGCAATAGTGACTTTCCTTACCAGAAAACAACTCTTGCTCGTAGGACCAGAAACTGCATGGGATTCAACTCCATTTCTGACTGGGAAACAAACACTAGCTCGCCTTACAAGAAACACACTCTGCTTTTGAGAAAAGAGCACTCTTCTACTCTACTGTGTTTCCTATAGTGCCAGAACAGTGAGCTTGCTCAGAACAAAAGAACTGTGCTTCCTACACACACGGGCCATATCTAGTTCAACTCTGCTAAGGAAACTGATAAGAACAGTAGCTCCGCTTCAGTCCAATACAGTGTACTTGCTGGGAACAGATGCGAGTGCTATTTGCACTGTGTATGGCAATGGGAGCGCAATAGTGACTTTATTACCAGAAAACAACTCTTGCTTGTAGGACCAAAAACTGGATGTGATTCAACTCCATTTAGGACTGGGAAACAAACGCTAGCTCGCCTTACAAGAAACACACTCTGCTTTTGAGAAAAGAGCAGTCTTCTACTCTACTGTGTTTCCTATGGGGTCCGAACAGTGAGCTTGCTCAGTAAAGAACTGTGCTTCCTACACACACGAGCCATATCTAGTTCAACTCTGCTTAGGAAACTGACAAGAACAGTAGCTCCTCTTCAGTCCAATACACTGTACTATCTGGGAACAGACGCGAGTGCTGTTTGCCCTGTGTATGGCAATAGGAGCACAATAGTGACTCTTCTTATCAGAAAACAACTCTTAGTCATAGGACAAGAAACTGCATGGGATTCAACTCCATTTCTGACTGGGAAACAAACACTAGCTTGCCTTACAAGAAAGACTCTCTGATTTTGAGAAAAGAGCACTCTTCTACTCTACTGTGTTTCCTATGGGGTCCAAATAGTGAGCTTGCTCAGAACAAAAGAACTGTGCTTCCTACACACAGGGGCCATATCTAGTTCAACTCTGCTTAGGAAACTGACCAGAACAGTAGCTCCGCTTCAGTCCAATACACTGTACTTGCTGGGAACAGACGCCACTGGTATTTGCTCTGTGTACGACAATGGGAGCGCAATAGTGACTCTTCTTACCAGAAAACAACTCTTGTTCGTAGGACCAGAAACTGCATGGGATTCAACTCCATTTTTGACTGGAAAACAAACACTATCTCGCGTTACAAGAAACATACTCTCCTTTTGAGAAAAGAGCACTCTTCTACTCTAATGTGTTTCCTATGGGGTCAGAATAGTGAGCTTGCTCAGAACAAAAGAACTGTGCTTCCTACACACATGGGCCATATCTAGTTCAACTCTGCTTAGGAAACTGACAAGAACAGTAGCTCCGCTTCAGTCCAATACAGTGTACTTGCTGGGAACAGACGCGAGTGCTATTTGCACTGAGTATGGAAATGGGAGCTCAATAGTGACTTTCCTTACCAGAAAACAACTCTTGCTCGTAGGACCAAAAACTGCATGTGATTCAAATCCTTTTAGGACTGGGAAAAAAATGCTAGCTCGCCTTACAAGAAACACACTCTGCTTTTGAGAAAAGAGCACTCTTCTACTCTACTGTGTTTCCTATAGGGCCAGAACAGTGAGATTGCTCAGAACAAAAGAACTGTGCTTCATACAAATACTGCCATATCTAGTTCAATTCTGCTTAGGAAACTGAAAAGAACAGTAGCTCCTGTTCAGTGCAATACACTGTACATTCTGGGAACAGACACCAGTGCTATTTGCCCTGTGTATGACAATGGGAGCGCAATAGTGACTCTTATTACCAGAAAACAACTCTTGCTCGTAGGACAAGAAACTGCATGGGATTCAACTCCATTTAAGACTGGGAAACTAACGCTAGCTCGCCTTACAAGAAACACACTCAGCTTTTGAGAAAAGAGCACTCTTCTACTCTAATGTGTTTTCTATGGGGTCCGAACATTGAGCTTGCTCAGAACAAAAGAACAGTGCTTCCTACACACACGGGCCATATCTAGTTCAACTCTGCTTAGGAAACTGACAAGAACAGTAGCTCCTCTTCAGTCCAATACACTGTACTTGCTGGGAACAGACGCGAGTGCTATTTGCACTGTGTATGGCAATGGGAGCGCAATAGTGACTTTCCTTACCAGAAAACAACTCTTGCTCGTAGGACCAGAAACTGCATGTGATTCAGCTCCATTTAGGACTGGGAAACAAACGCTAGCTCGCCTTACAAGAAACACACTCTGCTTTTGAGAAAAGAGCACTCTTCTACTGTACTGTGTTTCTTATAGGGCCAGAAGAGTGAGCTTGCTCAGAACAAAAGAACTGTGCTTCCTACAAATACTGCCATATCTAGTTCAATTCTGCTTAGGAAACTGAAAAGAACAGTAGCTCCTGTTCAGTCCAATACACTGTACATGCTGGGAACAGACGCCGGTGCTATTTGCCCTGTGTATGACAATGGGAGCGCAATAGTGACTCTTCTTACCAGAAAACAACTCTTGCTCGTAGGACAAGAATCTGCATGTGATTCAACTCCATTTAGGACTGGGAAACAAACGCTATCTCGCCTAACAAGAAACACACTCTGCTTTTGAGAAAAGAGCACTCTTCTACTGGACTGTGTATCCTATGGGGTCCGAACAGTGAGCTTGCTCAGAACAAAAGAACTGGGCTTCCTACACACACGGGCCATATCTAGTTCAACTCTGCTTAGGAAACTGACAAGAACAGTAGCTCCGCTTCAGTCCAATACACTGTACTTGCTGGGAACAGATGCGAGTGCTATTTACACTGTGTATGGCAATGGGAGCGCAACAGTGACTTTATTACCAGAAAACAACTCTAGCTCCTAAGACCAAAAACTGGATGTGATTCAACTCCATTTAGGACTGGGAAACAAACGCTAGCTCACCTTACAAGAAACACACTCTGCTTTTGAGAAAAGAGCACTCTTCTACTCCACTGTGTTTCCTATGGGGTCCGAACAGTGACCTTGCTCAGAACAAAAGAACTGTGCTTCCTACACACACGGACCATATGTAGTTCAACTCTGCTTAGGAAACTGACAAGAACAGTAGCTCCTATTCAGTCCAATACACTGTACTTGCTGGGAACAGACGCCAGTGCTATTTGCACTGTGTATGGCAATAGGAGCACAATAGTGACTCTTCTTATCAGAAAACAACTCTTGCTCATAGGACCAGAACCTGCATGGGATTCAACTCCATTTCTGTCTGGGAAACAAACACTAGCTCGCCTTACAAGAAAGACACTCCGATTTTGAGAAAAGAGCACTCTTCTATTCTACTGTGTTTCCTATGGGGTCCGAATAGTGAGCTTGCTCAGAACAAAAGAACTGTGCTTCCTACACACAGGGGCCATATCTAGTTCAACTCTGCTTAGGAAACTGACAAGAACAGTAGCTCCGCTTCAGTCCAATACACTGCACTTGCTGGGAACAGACACGAGTGCTATTTGCACTGTGTATGTAAATGGGAGCGCAATAGTGACTTTCCTTACCAGAAAACAACTCTTGGTCGTAGGACAAAAAACTGCATGTGATTCAACTCCATTTAGGACTGGGAAACAAACGCTATCTCGCCTTACAAAAAACACACTCTGCTTTTGAGAAAAGAGCACTCTTCTACTTTACTGTGTTTTTTAGGGTGTCTGAACAGTGAGCTTGCTCCGAACAAAAGTACTGTGCTTCCTACACACATGGGCCATATCTAGTTCATCTCTGCTTAGGAAACTGACAAGAACAGTAGCTCCGCTTCAGTCCAATACACTGTACTTGCTGGGAACAGATGCGAGTGCTATTTGCACTGTGTATGGCAATGGGAGCGCAATAGTGACTTTCCTTAACAGAAAACAACTCTTGCTCATAGGACCAGAAACTGCATGGGATTCAAATCCATTTCTGACTGGGAAACAAACACTAGCTAGCCTTATAAGAAAGACACTCTGATTTTGAGAAAAAAGCACTCTTCTACTCTACTGTGTTTCCTATGGGGTCCGAATAGTGAGCTTGGTCAGAACAAAAGAACTGTGCTTCCTACACACATGGGCCATATCTAGTTCAACTCTGCTTAGGAAACTGACAAGAACAGTAGCTCCTCTTCAGTCCAATACACTGTACTTGCTGGGAACAAACGTGAGTGCTATTTGCACTGTGTATGGCAAAGGGAGCGCAGTAGTGACTTTCCTTACCAGAAAACAACTCTTGCTCGTAGGACCAAAAATTGCTTGTGATTCAACTCCATTTAGGACTGGGAAACAAATGCTAGCTCGCCTTACAAGAAACACACTCTGCTTTTGAGAAAAGAGCACTCTTCTACTCTAATGTGTTTCCTATAGGGCCAGAACAGTGAGTTTGCTCAGAACAAAAGAACTGTGCTTCCTACAAATACGGCTATATCTAGTACAATTCTGCTTAGGAAACTGACAAGAACAGTAGATCCTCTTCAGTCCAATACACTGTATATGCAGGGAACAGACGCCAGTGCTACTTGCCCTGTGTATGACAAAGGGAGCGCAATAATGACTCTTCTTACCAGAAAACAACTCTTGCTTGTAGGACAAGAAACTGCATGTGATTCAACTCCATTTAGGACTGGGAAACAAACGCTAGCTCTCCTTACAAGAAACACACTCTGCTTTTGAGAAAAGAGCACTCTTCTACTCTACTGTGTTTCCTATGGGGTCCGAACAGTGAGCTTGCTCAGAACAAAAGAACTGTGCTTCCTACACACAGGGGCCATATCTAGTTCAACTCTGCTTAGGAAACTGACAAGAAGAGTAGCTACGCTTCAGTCGAATACACTGTACTTGCTGGGAACAGACGCGAGTGCTATTTGCACTGTGTATGGAAATGGGAGCGCAATAGTGACTTTCCTTACCAGAAAACAACTCTTGCTCGTAGGACCAGAAACTGCATGGGATTCAACTCCATTTCTGACTGAGAAACAAACACTAGCTCTCCTTACAAGAAACACACTCTGCTTTTGAGAAAAGAGCAGTCTTCTACTCTACTGTGTTTCCTATGGAGTTCGAACAGTGTGCTTGCTCAGAACAAAAGAACTGGGCTTCCTACACACACGGGCCATATCTAGTTCAACTCTGCTTAGGAAACTGACAAGAACAGTAGCTCCGCTTCAGTCCAATACACTGTACTTGCTGGGAACAGATGCGAGTGCTATTTACACTGTGTATGGCAATGGGAGCGCAACAGTTACTTTATTACCAGAAAACAACTCTAGCTCCTAGGACCAAAAACTGGATGTGATTCAACTCCATTTAGGACTGGGAAACAAACGCTAGCTCACCTTACAAGAAACACACTCTGCTTTTGAGAAAAGAGCACTCTTCTACTCTACTGTGTTTCCAATGGGGTCCGAACAGTAACCTTGCTCAGAACAAAAGAACTGTGCTTCCTACACACACGGACCATATGTAGTTCAACTCTGCTTAGGAAACTGACAAGAACAGTAGCTCCTATTCAGTCCAATACACTGTACTTGCTGGGAACAGACGCCAGTGGTATTTGAACTGTGTATGGCAATAGGAGCACAATAGTGACTCTTCTTATCAGAAAACAACTCTTGCTCATAGGACCAGAAACTGCATGGGATTCACCTCCATTTCTGACTGGGAAACAAACACTAGCTCGCCTTACAAGAAAGACACTATGATTTTGAGAAAAGAGCACTCTTCTACCCTACTGTGTTTCCTACGGGGTCCGAATAGTGAGCTTGCTCAGAACAAAAGAACTGTGCTTCCTACACACAGGAGCCATATCGAGTTCAAATCTGCTTAGGAAACTGACAAGAACAGTAGCTCCGCTTCAGTCCAATACACTGCACTTGCTGGGAACAGACGCGAGTGCTATTTGCACTGTGTATGTAAATGGGAGCGCAATAGTGACTTTCCTTACCAGAAAACAACTCTTGCTCGTAGGACCAGAAACTGCATGGGATTCAACACCATTTCTGACTGGGAAACAAACACTAGCTCTCCTTACAAGAAACACACTCTGCTTTTGAGAAAAGAGCAGTCTTCTACTCTACTGTGTTTCCTATGGAGTTCGAACAGTGAGCTTGCTCAGAACAAAAGAACTGTGCTTCCTACACACACGGGCCATATCTAGTTCAAATCTGCTTAGGAAACTGACAAGAACAGTAGCTCCGCTTCAGTCCAATACACTGTACTTGCAGGGAACAGATGCGAGTGCTATTTGCACTGTGTATGGCAATGGGAGCGCAATAGTGACTTTATAACCAGAAAACAACTCTTGCTCATAGGACCAAAAACTGCATGTGATTCAACTCCATTTAGGACTGGGAAACAAACGCTAGCTCGCCTTACAAGAAACACACTCTGCTTTTGAGAAAAGAGCACTCTTCTACTGTACTGTGTTTCTTATAGGGCCAGAAGAGCGAGCTTGCTCAGAACAAAAGAACTGTGCTTCCTACAAATACTGCCATATCTAGTTCAATTCTGCTTAGGAAACTGAAAAGAACAGTAGCTCCTGTTCAGTCCAATACACTGTACATGCTGGGAACAGATGCCGGTGCTATTTGCCCTGTGTATGACAATGGGAGCACAATAGTGACTCTTCTTACCAGAAAACAACTCTTGCTCGTAGGACAAGAATCTGCATGTGATTCAACTCCATTTAGGACTGGGAAACAAACGCTATCTCGCCTAACAAGAAACACACTCTGCTTTTGAGAAAAGAGCACTCTTCTACTGGACTGTGTATCCTATGGGTTCCGAACAGTGAGCTTGCTCAGAACAAAAGAACTGGGCTTCCTACACACACGGGCCATATCTAGTTCAACTCTGCTTAGGAAACTGACAAGAACAGTAGCTCCGCTTCAGTCCAATACACTGTACTTGCTGGGAACAGATGCGAGTGCTATTTACACTGTGTATGGCAATGGGAGCGCAAAAGTGACTTTATTACCAGAAAACAACTCTAGCTCCTAGGACCAAAAACTGGATGTGATTCAACTCCATTTAGAACTGGGAAACAAACGCTAGCTCACCTTACAAGAAACACACTCTGCTTTTGAGAAAAGAGCACTCTTCTACTCTACTGTGTTTCCTATGGGGTCCGAACAGTGAGCTTGCTCAGAACAAAAGAACTGTGCTTCCTACACACACGGAGCATATGTAGTTCAACTCTGCTTAGGAAACTGACAAGAACAGTAGCTCCTATTCAGTCCAATACACTGTACTTGCTGGGAACAGACGCCAGTGCTATTTGCACTGTGTATGGCAATAGGAGCACAATAGTGACTCTTCTTATCCAAAAACAACTCTTGCTCATAAGACCAGAAACTGCATGGGATTCAACTCCATTTCTGACTGGGAAACAAACACTAGCTCGCCTTACAAGAAAGACACTATGATTTTGAGAAAAGAGCACTCTTCTACCCTACTGTGTTTCCTACGGGGTCCGAATAGTGAGCTTGCTCAGAACAAAAGAACTGTGCTTGCTACACACAGGGGCCATATCTAGTTCAACTCTGCTTAGGAAACTGACAAGAACAGTAGCTCCGCTTCAGTCCAATACACTGCACTTGCTGGGAACAGACGCGAGTGCTATTTGCACAGTGTATGTAAATGGGAGCGCAATAGTGACTTTCCTTACCAGAAAACAACTCTTGGTCGTAGGACAAAAAACTGCATGTGATTCAACTCCATTTAGGACTGGGAAACAAACGCTATCTCGCCTTACAAAAAACACACTCTGCTTTTGAGAAAAGAGCACTCTTCTACTCTACTGTGTTTCCTATGGAGTTCGAACAGTGAGCTTGCTCAGAACAAAAGAACTGTGCTTCCTACACACACGGGCCATATCTAGTTCAAATCTGCTTAGGAAACTGACAAGAACAGTAGCTCCGCTTCAGTCCAATACACTGTACTTGCTGGGAACAGATGCGAGTGCTATTTGCACTGTGTATGGCAATGGGAGCGCAATAGTGACTTTATTACCAGAAAACAACTCTTGCTCGTAGGACCAAAAACTGCATGTGATTCAACTCCATTTAGGACTGGGAAACAAATGCTAGCTCGCCTTACAAGAAACACACTCTGCTTTTGAGAAAAGAGCACTCTTCTACTGTACTGTGTTTCTTATAGGGCCAGAAGAGTGAGCTTGCTCAGAACAAAAGAACTGTGCTTCCTACAAATACTGCCATATCTAGTTCAATTCTGCTTAGGAAACTGAAAAGAAGAGTAGCTCCTGTTCAGTCCAATACACTGTACATGCTGGGAACAGATGCCGGTGCTATTTGCCCTGTGTATGACAATGGGAGCGCAATAGTGACTCTTCTTACCAGAAAACAACTCTTGCTCGTAGGACAAGAATCTGCATGTGATTCAAATCCATTTAGGACTGGGAAACAAACGCTAGCTCGCCTAACAAGAAACACACTCTGCTTTTGAGAAAAGAGCACTCTTCTAATGGACTGTGTATCCTATGGGGTCCGAACAGTGAGCTTGCTCAGAACGAAAGAACTGTGCTTCCTACACACACGGGCCATGTGTAGTTCAACTCTGCTTAGGAAACTGACAAGAACAGTAGCTCCTATTCAGTCCAATACACTGTACTTGCTGGGAACAGACGCCAGTGCTATTTGCACTTTGTATGGCAATAGGAGCACAATAGTGACTCTTCTTATCAGAAAACAACTCTTGCTCATAGGACCAGAAACTGCATGGGATTCAACTCCATTTCTGACTGGGAAACAAACACTAGCTCGCCTTACAAGAAACACACTCTGATTTTGAGAAAAGAGCACTCTTCTACTCTACTGTGTTTCCTACGGGGTCCGAATAGTGAGCTTGCTCAGAACAAAAGAACTGTGCTTGCTACACACAGGGGCCATATCTAGTTCAACTCTGCTTAGGAAACTGACAAGAACAGTAGCTCCGCTTCAGTCCAATACACTGCACTTGCTGGGAATAGACGCGAGTGCTATTTGCACTGTGTATGTAAATGGGAGCGCAATAGTGACTTTCCTTACCAGAAAACAACTCTTGGTCGTAGGACAAAAAACTGCATGTGATTCAACTCCATTTAGGACTGGGAAACAAACGCTATCTCGCCTTACAAAAAACACACTCTGCTTTTGAGAAAAGAGCACTCTTCTACTCTACTGTGTTTTCTAGGGTGTTTGAACAGTGAGCTTGCTCCGAAAAAAAGTACTGTGCTTCCTACACACATGGGCCATATCTAGTTCATCTCTGCTTAGGAAACTGACAAGAACAGTGGCTCCGCTTCAGTCCAATACACTGTACTTGCTGGGAACAGATGCGAGTGCTATTTGCACTGTGTATGGCAATGGGAGCGCAATAGTGACTTTATTACCAGAAAACAACTCTTGCTCGTAGGACCAAAAACTGGATGTGATTCAACTCCATTTAGGACTGGGAAACAAACGCTAACTCGCCTTACAAGAAACACACTCTGCTTTTGAGAACAGAGCAGTCTTCTACTCTACTGTGTTTCCTATGGGTTCCGAACAGTGAGCTTGCTCAGAACAAAAGAACTGTGCTTCCTACACACACGAGCCATATCTAGTTCAACTCTGCTTAGGAAACTGACAAGAACAGTAGCTCCTCTTCAGTCCAATACACTGTACTAGCTGGGAACAGACGCGAGTGCTATTTGCCCTGTGTATGGCAATAGGAGCACAATAGTGACTCTTCTTATCAGAAAACAACTCTTAGTCATAGGACAAGAAACTGCATGGGATTCAACTCCATTTCTGACTGGGAAACAAACACTAGCTTGCCTTACAAGAAAGACTCTCTGATTTTGAGAAAAGAGCACTCTTCTACTCTACTGTGTTTCCTATGGGGTCCAAATAGTGAGTTGCTCAGAACAAAAGAACTGTGCTTCCTACACACAGGGGCCATATCTAGTTCAACTCTGCTTAGGAAACTGACAAGAACAGTAGCTCCGCTTCAGTCCAATACACTGTAATAGCTGGGAACAGACGCGAGTGCTATTTGCACTGTGTATGGAAATGGGAGCGCAATAGTGACTTTCCTTACCAGAAAACAACTCTTCGTCGGAGGACCAAAAACTGCATGTGATTCAACTCCATTTAGGACTGGGAAACAAATACTAGCTTGCCTTACAAGAAACACACTCTGCTTTTGAGAAAAGAGCACTCTTCTACTCTACTGTGTTTCCTAGGGGGTCCGAACAGTGAGATTGCTCAGAACAAAAGAACTGTGCTTCTTACACACACGGGCCATATCTAGTTCATCTCTGCTTAGGAAACTGACAAGAACAGTAGCTCCGCTTCAGTCCAATACACTGTACTTGCTGGGAACAGACGCGAGTGCTATTTGCACTGTGTATGGAATTGGGAGCGCAATAGTGACTTTCCTTACCAGAAAACACCTCTTGCTCGTAGGACCAGAAACTGCATGGGAATCAACTCCATTTCTGACAGGGAAACAAACACTAGCTCGCCTTACAAGAAACACACTCTGCTTTTGAGAAAAGAGCACTCTTCTACTCTACTGTGTTTCCTATGGAGTTCGAACAGTGAGCTTGCTCAGAACAAAAGAACTGTGCTTCCTACACACACGGGCCATATCTAGTTCAAATCTGCTTAGGAAACTGACAAGAACAGTAGCTCCGCTTCATTCCAATACACTGTACTTGCTGGGAACAGATGCGAGTGCTATTTGCACTGTGTATGGCAATGGGAGCGCAATAGTGACTTTATTACCAGAAAACAACTGTTGCTCGTAGGACCAAAAACTGCATGTGTTTCAACTCCATTTAGGACTGGGAAACAAACGCTAGCTCGCCTTACAAGAAACACACTCTGCTTTTGAGAAAAGAGCACTCTTCTACTGTACTGTGTTTCTTATAGGGCCAGAAGAGTGAGCTTGCTCAGAACAAAAGAACTCTGCTTCCTACAAATACTGCCATATCTAGTTCAATTCTCCTTAGGAAACTGAAAAGAACAGTAGCTCCTGTTCAGTCCAATACACTGTACATGCTGGGAACAGACGCCAGTGCTATGTGCCCTGTGTATGACAATGGGAGCGCAATAGTGACTCTTCTTACCAGAAAACAACTCTTGCTCGTAGGACAAGAATCTGCATGTGATTCAATTCCATTTAGGACTGGGAAACAAACGCTAGCTCGCCTAACAAGAAACACACTCTGCTTTTGAGAAAAGAGCACTCTTCTACTCGACTGTGTATCCTATGGGGTCCGAACAGTGAGCTTGCTCAGAACAAAAGAACTGGGCTTCCTACACACACGGGCCATATGTAGTTCAACTCTGCTTAGGAAACTGACAAGAACAGTAGCTCCTATTCAGTCCAATACACTGTACTTGCTGGGAACAGATGCCAGTGCTATTTGCACTGTGTATGGCAATAGGAGCACAATAGTGACTCTTCTTATCAGAAAACAACTCTTGCTCATAGGACCAGAAACTGCATGGGATTCAACTCCATTTCTGACTGGGAAACAAACACTAGCTCGCCTTACAAGAAAGACACTCTGCTTTTGAGAAAAGAGCACTCTTCTACTCTACTGTGTTTTCTAGGGGGTCTGAACAGTGAGCTTGATCAGAACAAAAGTACTGTGCTTCCTACACACACGGGCCATATGTAGTTCAACTCTGCTTAGGAAACTGACAAGAACAGTAGCTCTGCTTCAGTCCAATACACTGTACTTGCTGGGAACAGATGCGAGTGCTATTTGCACTGTGTATGGCAATGGGAGCGCAATAGTGACTTTAATACCAGAAAACAACTCTTGCTCGTAGGACCAAAAACTGCATGTGATTCAACTCCATTTAGGACTGGGAAACAAACGCTAGCTCGCCTTACAAGAAACACACTCTGCTTTTGAGAACAGAGCAGTCTTCTACTCTACTGTGTTTTCTATGGGGTCCGAACAGTGAGCTTGCTCAGAACAAAAGAACTGTGCTTCCTACACACACGGGCCATACGTAGTTCAACTCTGCTTAGGAAACTGACAAGAACAGTAGCTCCTATTCAGTCCAATACACTGTACTTGCTGGGAACAGACGCCAGTGCTATTTGCACTGTGTATGGCAATAGGAGCACAATACTGACTCTTCTTATCAGAAAACAACTCTTGCTCATAGGACCAGAAACTGCATGGGATTCAACTCCATTTCTGACTGGGAAACAAACACTAGCTCGCCTTACAAGAAAGACACTCCAATTTTGAGAAAAGAGCACTCTTCTACTCTACTGTTTTTCCTATGGGGTCCGAATAGTGAGCTTGCTCAGAACAAAAGAACTGTGCTTCCTACACACAGGGGCCATATCTAGTTCAACTCTGCTTAGGAAACTGACAAGAACAGTAGCTCCGCTTCAGTCCAATACACTGCACTTGCTGGGAACAGACACGAGTGCTATTTGCACTGTGTATGTAAATGGGAGCGCAATAGTGACTTTCCTTACCAGAAAACAACTCTTGGTCGTAGGACAAAAAACTGCATGTGATTCAACTCCATTTAGGACTGGGAAACAAACGCTATCTCGCCTTACAAAAAACACACTCTGCTTTTGAGAAAAGAGCACTCTTCTACTCTACTGTGTTTTCTAGGGTGTCTGAACAGTGAGCTTGCTCCGAACAAAAGTACTGTGCTTCCTACACACATGGGCCATATCTAGTTCATCTCTGCTTAGGAAACTGACAAGAACAGTAGCTACGCTTCAGTCCAATACACTGTACTTGCTGGGAACAGATGCGAGTGCTATTTGCACTGTGTATGGCAATGGGAGCGCAATAGTGACTTTATAACCAGAAAACAACTCTTGCTCGTAGGACCAAAAACTGCATGTGATTCAACTCCATTTAGGACTGGGAAACAAACGCTAGCTCGCCTTACAAGAAACACACTCTGCTTTTGAGAAAAGAGCACTCTTCTACTGTACTGTGTTTCTTATAGGGCCAGAAGAGTGAGCTTGCTCAGAACAAAAGAACTGTGCTTCCTACAAATACTGCCATATCTAGTTCAATTCTGCTTAGGAAACTGAAAAGAACAGTAGCTCCTGTTCAGTCCAATACACTGTACATGCTGGGAACAGACGCCGGTGCTATTTGCCCTGTGTATGACAATGGGAGCGCAACAGTGACTCTTCTTACCAGAAAACAACTCTTGCTCGTAGGACAAGAATCTGCATGTGATTCAACTACATTTAGGACTGGGGTACAAACGTTAGCTCGCCTTACAAGAAACACACTCTGCTTTTGAGAAAAGAGCACTCTTCTACTCTAATGTTTTTCCTATGGGGTCCGAACAGTGAGCTTGCTCAGAACAAAAGAAGTGTGCTTGCTACACACATGGGCCATATCTAGTTCAACTCTGCGTAGGAATCTGACAAGAACTGTAGCTCCTCTTCAGTCCAATACACTGTACTAGCTGGGAACAGACGCGAGTGCTACTTGCACTGTGTATGGCAATAGGAGCGCAATAGTGACTCTTCTTATCAGAAAACACCTCTTGCTCATAGGACCAGAAACTGCATGGGATTCAACTCCATTTCTGACTGGGAAACAAACACTAGCTCGCCTTACAAGAAACACACTCTGCTTTTCATAAAAGAGCACTCTTCTACTCTAATGTCTTTTCTATGGGGTCCGAACAGTGAGCTTGCTCAGAACAAAAGAACTGTGCTTCCTACACACAGGGGCCATATCTAGTTCAACTCTGCTTAGGAAACTGACAAGAACAGTAGCTCCGCTTCAGTCCAATACAGTGTACTTGCTGGGAACAGACGCGGGTGCTATTTGCACTGAGTATGGAAATGGGAGCTCAATAGTGACTTTTCTTACCAGAAAACAACTCTTGCTCGTAGGACCAAAAACTGCATGTGATTCAAATCCTTTTAGGACTGGGAAACAAATGCTAGCTCGCCTTACAAGAAACACACTCTGCTTTTGAGAAAAGAGCACTCTTCTACTCTACTGTGTTTCCTATAGGGCCAGAACAGTGAGATTGCTCAGAACAAAAGAACTGCTTCATACAAATACTGCCATATCTAGTTCAATTCTGCTTAGGAAACTGAAAAGAACAGTAGCTCCTGTTCAGTGCAATACACTGTACATTCTGGGAACAGACACCAGTGCTATTTGCCCTGTGTATGACAATGGGAGCGCAAAAGTGACTCTTATTACCAGAAAACAACTCTTGCTCGTAGGACAAGAAACTGCATGTGATTCAACTCCATTTAGGACTGGCAAACTAACGCTAGCTCGCCTTACAAGAAACACATTCTGCTTTTGAGAAAAGAGCACTCTTCTACTCTAATGTGTTTTCTACGGGGTCCGAACATTGAGCTTGCTCAGAACAAAAGAACTGTGCTTCCTACACACACGGGCCATATCTAGTTCAACTCTGCTTAGGAAACTGACAAGAACAGTAGCTCCTCTTCAGTCCAATACACTGTACTTGCTGGGAACAGACGCGAGTGCTATTTGCACTGTGTATGGCAATGGGAGCGCAATAGTGACTTTCCTTACCAGAAAACAACTCTTGCTCGTAGGACCAGAAACTGCATGTGCTTCTGCTCTACTTAGGACTGGGAAACAAACGCTAGCTCGCCTTACAAGAAACACACTCTGCTTTTGAGAAAAGAGCACTCTTCTACTCTACTGTGTTTCTTTTGGGGTCCTAACAGTGAGCTTGCTCAGAACAAAAGAACTGTGCTTCCTACACACACGGACCATATGTAGTTCAACTCTGCTTAGGAAACTGACAAGAACAGTAGCTCCTATTCAGTCCAATACACTGTACTTGCTGGGAACAGACGCAAGTGCTCTTTGCACTGTGTACGTAAATGGGAGCGCAATAGTTACTTTCCTTACCAGAAAACACCTCTTGCTCGTAGGACCAGAAACTGCATGGGATTCAACTCCATTTAGGACTGGGAAACAAACACTAGCTCGCCTTACAAGAAACACACTCTGCTTTTGAGAAAAGAGCACTCTTCTACTCTACTGTGTTTCCTATAGGGCCAGAACAGTGAGTTTGCTCAGAACAAAAGAACTGTGCTTCCTACAAATACGGCTATATATAGTACAATTCTGCTTAGGAAACTGACAAGAACAGTAGATCCTCTTCAGTCCAATACACTGTATATGCAGGGAACAGACGCCAGTGCTACTTGCCCTGTGTATGACAAAGGGAGCGCAATAATGACTCTTCTTACCAGAAAACAACTCTTGCTTGTAGGACAAGAAACTGCATGTGATTCAACTCCATTTAGGACTGGGAAACAAACGCTAGCTCTCCTTACAAGAAACACACTCTGCTTTTGAGAAAAGAGCACTCTTCTACTCTACTGTGTTTCCTATGGGGTCCGAACAGTGAGCTTGCTCAGAACAAAAGAACTGTGCTTCCTACACACATGGGCCATATCTAGTTCAACTCTGCTTAGGAAACTGACAAGAACAGTAGCTCCTCTTCAGTCCAATACACTGTACTTGCTGGGAACAAACGCGAGTGCTATTTGCACTGTGTATGGCAAAGGGAGCACAGTAGTGACTTTCCTTACCAGAAAACAACTCTTGCTCGTAGGACCAAAAATTGCTTGTGATTCAACTCCATTTAGGACTGGGAAACAAATGCTAGCTCGCCTTACAAGAAACACACTCTGCTTTTGAGAAAAGAGCACTCTTCTACTCTAATGTGTTTCCTATAGGGCCAGAACAGTGAGTTTGCTCAGAACAAAAGAACTGTGCTTCCTACAAATACGGCTATATCTAGTACAATTCTGCTTAGGAAACTGACAAGAACAGTAGATCCTCTTCAGTCCAATACACTGTATATGCAGGGAACAGACGCCAGTGCTACTTGCCCTGTGTATGACAAAGGGAGCGCAATAATGACTCTTCTTACCAGAAAACAACTCTTGCTTGTAGGACAAGAAACTGCATGTGATTCAACTCCATTTAGGACTGGGAAACAAACGCTAGCTCTCCTTACAAGAAAACACACTCTGCTTTTGAGAAAAGAGCACTCTTCTCCTCTACTGTGTTTCCTATGGGGTCCGAACAGTGAGCTTGCTCAGAACAAAAGAACTGTGCTTCCTACACACATGGGCCATATCTAGTTCAACTCTGCTTAGGAAACTGACAAGAACAGTAGCTCCTCTTCAGTCCAATACACTGTACTTGCTGGGAACAAACGCGAGTGCTATTTGCACTGTGTATGGCAAAGGGAGCGCAGTAGTGACTTTCCTTACCAGAAAACAACTCTTGCTCGTAGGACCAAAAATTGCATGTGATTCAACTCCATTTAGGACTGGGAAACAAACGCTAGCTCGCCTTACAAGAAACACACTCTGCTTTTGAGAAAAGAGCACTCTTCTACTCTACTGTGTTTCCTATAGGGCCAGAACAGTGAGTTTGGTCAGAACAAAAGAACTGTGCTTCCTACAAATACGGCCATATCTAGTTCAATTCTGCTTAGGAAACTGACAAGAACAATAGATCCTCTTCAGTCCAATACACTGTACATGCTGGGAACAGACGCCAGTACTATTTGCCCTGTGTATGACAATGGGAGCACAATAGTGACTCTTCTTACCAGAAAACAACTCTTGCTCGTAAGACAAGAAACTGCATGTGATTCAACTACATTTAGGACTGGGGTACAAACGTTAGCTCGCCTTACAAGAAACACACTCTGCTTTTGAGAAAAGAGCACTCTTCTACTCTACTGTTTTTCCTATGGGGTCCAAACAGTGAGCTTGCTCAGAACAAAAGAAGTGTGCTTACTACACACATGGGCCATATCTAGTTCAACTCTGCGTAGGAATCTGACAAGAACTGTAGCTCCTCTTCAGTCCAATACACTGTACTAGCTGGGAACAGACGCGAGTGCTACTTGCACTGTGTATGGCAATAGGAGCGCAATAGTGACTCTTCTTATCAGAAAACACCTCTTGCTCATAGGACCAGAAACTGCATGGGATTCAACTCCATTTCTGACTGGGAAACAAACACTAGCTCGCCTTACAAGAAACACACTCTGCTTTTCATAAAAGAGCACTCTTCTACTCTAATGTCTTTTCTATGGGGTCCGAACAGTGAGCTTGCTCAGAACAAAAGAACTGTGCTTCCTACACACAGGGGCCATATCTAGTTCAACTCTGCTTAGGAAACTGACAAGAACAGTAGCTCCGCTTCAGTCCAATACAGTGTACTTGCTGGGAACAGACGCGGGTGCTATTTGCACTGAGTATGGAAATGGGAGCTCAATAGTGACTTTTCTTACCAGAAAACAACTCTTGCTCGTAGGACCAAAAACTGCATGTGATTCAAATCCTTTTTAGGACTGGGAAACAAATGCTAGCTCGCCTTACAAGAAAACACACTCTGCTTTTGAGAAAAGAGCACTCTTCTACTCTACTGTGTTTCCTATAGGGCCAGAACAGTGAGATTGCTCAGAACAAAAGAACTGCTTCATACAAATACTGCCATATCTAGTTCAATTCTGCTTAGGAAACTGAAAAGAACAGTAGCTCCTGTTCAGTGCAATACACTGTACATTCTGGGAACAGACACCAGTGCTATTTGCCCTGTGTATGACAATGGGAGCGCAAAAGTGACTCTTATTACCAGAAAACAACTCTTGCTCGTAGGACAAGAAACTGCATGTGATTCAACTCCATTTAGGACTGGCAAACTAACGCTAGCTCGCCTTACAAGAAACACATTCTGCTTTTGAGAAAAGAGCACTCTTCTACTCTAATGTGTTTTCTACGGGGTCCGAACATTGAGCTTGCTCAGAACAAAAGAACTGTGCTTCCTACACACACGGGCCATATCTAGTTCAACTCTGCTTAGGAAACTGACAAGAACAGTAGCTCCTCTTCAGTCCAATACACTGTACTTGCTGGGAACAGACGCGAGTGCTATTTGCACTGTGTATGGCAATGGGAGCGCAATAGTGACTTTCCTTACCAGAAAACAACTCTTGCTCGTAGGACCAGAAACTGCATGTTCTTCAGCTCTATTTAGGACTGGGAAACAAACGCTAGCTCGCCTTACAAGAAACACACTCTGCTTTTGAGAAAAGAGCACTCTTCTACTCTACTGTGTTTCTTTTGGGGTCCTAACAGTGAGCTTGCTCAGAACAAAAGAACTGTGCTTCCTACACACACGGACCATATGTAGTTCAACTCTGCTTAGGAAACTGACAAGAACAGTAGCTCCTATTCAGTCCAATACACTGTACTTGCTGGGAACAGACCGCAAGTGCTCTTTGCACTGTGTATGTAAATGGGAGCGCAATAGTTACTTTCCTTACCAGAAAACACCTCTTGCTCGTAGGACCAGAAAACTGCATGGGATTCAACTCCATTTAGGACTGGGAAACAAACACTAGCTCGCCTTACAAGAAACACACTCTGCTTTTGAGAAAAGAGCACTCTTCTACTCTACTGTGTTTCCTATAGGGCCAGAACAGTGAGTTTGCTCAGAACAAAAGAACTGTGCTTCCTACAAATACGGCTATATATAGTACAATTCTGCTTAGGAAACTGACAAGAACAGTAGATCCTCTTCAGTCCAATACACTGTATATGCAGGGAACAGACGCCAGTGCTACTTGCCCTGTGTATGACAAAGGGAGCGCAATAATGACTCTTCTTACCAGAAAACAACTCTTGCTTGTAGGACAAGAAACTGCATGTGATTCAACTCCATTTAGGACTGGGAAACAAACGCTAGCTCTCCTTACAAGAAACACACTCTGCTTTTGAGAAAAGAGCACTCTTCTACTCTACTGTGTTTCCTATGGGGTCCGAACAGTGAGCTTGCTCAGAACAAAAGAACTGTGCTTCCTACACACATGGGCCATATCTAGTTCAACTCTGCTTAGGAAACTGACAAGAACAGTAGCTCCTCTTCAGTCCAATACACTGTACTTGCTGGGAACAAACGCGAGTGCTATTTGCACTGTGTATGGCAAAGGGAGCGCAGTAGTGACTTTCCTTACCAGAAAACAACTCTTGCTCGTAGGACCAAAAATTGCTTGTGATTCAACTCCATTTAGGACTGGGAAACAAATGCTAGCTCGCCTTACAAGAAACACACTCTGCTTTTGAGAAAAGAGCACTCTTCTACTCTACTGTGTTTCCTATAGGGCCAGAACAGTGAGTTTGGTCAGAACCAAAGAACTGTGCTTCCTACAAATACGGCCATATCTAGTTCAATTCTGCTTAGGAAACTGACAAGAACAATAGATCCTCTTCAGTCCAATACACTGTACATGCTGGGAACAGACGCCAGTACTATTTGCCCTGTGTATGACAATGGGAGCACAATAGTGACTCTTCTTACCAGAAAACAACTCTTGCTCGTAAGACAAGAAACTGCATGTGATTCAACTACATTTAGGACTGGGGTACAAACGTTAGCTCGCCTTACAAGAAACACACTCTGCTTTTGAGAAAAGAGCACTCTTCTACTCTACTGTTTTTCCTATGGGGTCCGAACAGTGAGCTTGCTCAGAACAAAAGAAGTGTGCTTACTACACACATGGGCCATATCTAGCTCAACTCTGCGTAGGAATCTGACAAGAACTGTAGCTCCTCTTCAGTCCAATACACTGTACTAGCTGGGAACAGACGCGAGTGCTACTTGCACTGTGTATGGCAATAGGAGCGCAATAGTGACTCTTCTTATCAGAAAAACACCTCTTGCTCATAGGACCAGAAACTGCATGGGATTCAACTCCATTTCTGACTGGGAAACAAACACTAGCTCGCCTTACAAGATACACACTCTGCTTTTCATAAAAGAGCACTCTTCTACTCTAATGTCTTTTCTATGGGGTCCGAACAGTGAGCTTGCTCAGAACAAAAGAACTGTGCTTCCTACACACAGGGGCCATATCTAGTTCAACTCTGCTCTAGGAAACTGACAAGAACAGTAGCTCCGCTTCAGTCCAATACAGTGTACTTGCTGGGAACAGACGCGGGTGCTATTTGCACTGAGTATGGAAATGGGAGCTCAATAGTGACTTTTCTTACCAGAAAACAACTCTTGCTCGTAGGACCAAAAACTGCATGTGATTCAAATCCTTTTAGGACTGGGAAACAAATGCTAGCTCGCCTTAGAAGAAACACACTCTGTTTTTGAGAAAAGAGCACTCTTCTACTCTACTGTGTTTTCCTATAGGGCCGGAACAGTGAGATTGCTCAGAACAAAAGAACTGTGCTTCATACAAATACTGCCATATCTAGTTCAATTCTGCTTAGGAAACTGAAAAGAACAGTAGCTCCTGTTCAGTGCAATACACTGTATATTCTGGGAACAGACACCAGTGCTATTTGCCCTGTGTATGACAATGGGAGCGCAATAGTGACTCTTATTACCAGAAAACAACTCGTGCTCGTAGGACAAGAAACTGCATGTGATTCAACTCCATTTAGGACTGGGAAACTAACGCTAGCTCGCCTTACAAGAAACACACTCTGCTTTTGAGAAAAGAGCACTCTTCTACTCTACTGTGTTTCTTTTGGGGTCCTAACAGTGAGCTTGCTCAGAACAAAAGAACTGTGCTTCCTACACACACGGACCATATGTAGTTCAACTCTGCTTAGGAAACTGACAAGAACAGTAGCTCCTATTCAGTCCAATACACTATACTTGCTGGGAACAGACGCAAGTGCTCTTTGCACTGTGTATGTAAATGGGAGCGCAATAGTTACTTTCCTTACCAGAAAACACCTCTTGCTCGAGGGACCAGAAACTGCATGGGATTCAACTCCATTTCTGACTGGGAAACAAACACTAGCTCGCCTTACAAGAAACACACTCTGCTTTTGAGAAAAGAGCACTCTTCTACTCTATGGTGTTTCCTATAGGGCCAGAACAGTGAGTTTGCTCAGAACAAAAGAACTGTGCTTCCTACAAATACGGCTATATCTAGTACAATTCTGCTTAGGAAACTGACAAGAACAGTAGATCCGCTTCAGTCCATTACACTGTATATGCTGGGAACAGACGCCAGTGCTATTTGCCCTGTGTATGACAATGGGAGCGCAATAGTGACTCTTCTTACCAGAAAACAACTCTTGCTTGTAGGACAAGAAACTGCATGTGATTCAACTCCATTTAGGACTGGGAAACAAACGCTAGCTCTCCTTACAAGAAACACACTCTGCTTTTGAGAAAAGAGCACTCTTCTACTCTACTGTGTTTCCTATGGGGTCCGAACAGTGAGCTTGCTCAGAACAAAAGAACTGTGCTTCCTACACACATGGGCCATATCTAGTTCAACTCTGCTTAGTAAACTGACAAGAACAGTAGCTCCTCTTCAGTCCAATACACTGTACTTGCTGGGAACAAACGCGAGTGCTATTTGCACTGTGTATGGCAAAGGGAGCGCAGTAGTGACTTTCCTTACCAGAAAACAACTCTTGCTCGTAGGACCAAAAATTGCATGTGATTCAACTCCATTTAGGACTGGGAAACAAACGCTAGCTCGCCTTACAAGAAACACACTCTGCTTTTGAGAAAAGAGCACTCTTCTAC